>NC_143538.1:3234637-3422137 GCF_031878675.1 Megascapheus bottae | reverse complement strand
AGAAAAAAAAAACAAAAAAAGCTGAAAGTAGTGTTGTGGCTGAAGTGATAAGAGCTCTAGCCTTCAAAAGCCCAAGGATAGTGCTCAGGCCCTGAGTTCAAGCCAGGACTAGCACAAAAAAAAAAAAAAAAAAAAAAAGTCATTTTATATACTTGTCAGGATCCAACAAAAAGAAAAATTAAGGGGCTGAGAGTTTGGCCTAGTGGTAGTATCCTTGCCTAACATGCACAAAGATCCGGGTTCGATTCCTCAGTACCACATACATAGAAAAAAAGCCGGAAATGGTGCTGAGGCTCAACTGGTAGAGTTCTAGTCTTGAGAAAATCCAAGTACAGTGCTCAGGCCCTGATATTAAGCCCAGGACTGGCAAAAAAAAAAAAAAAGAAAGAAAGAAAGAGAGAGAGAGAGAGAGAGAGAGAGAGAGAGAGAGAGAGAGAGAGGAAAGAAAGAAAGAAAGAAAGAAAGAAAGAAAGAAAGAAAGAAAGAAAGAAAGAAAGAAAGAAGAAAGAATTATGTGGCATTGGGGCTGACTGGGAGTTTGACCCAGTGGTTGAGTGCTTGCCTAGCATGCACCAAGACCGGGTTTGATTCCTCAGTACCACATACATAGAAAAAGAACGGAAGTGGTGATGTGGCTCAAGTGGTAGAGCTCTAGCCTTGAGAAAAACTCAAGGACAGGGCTCAGACCCTGAGCAAGCCCAGGACTGGGGGGGAAAAAAAGTAAGTTAGTCTTTAAGTAAAAATAATTTAAAATTGAAGGTTAAAATGGTCATCTTCCCTTCTCCTCCCCAGCATTCAGTAAGGGTACTAATGAAGGGCTTGTGAGTGTACTTCAGTGGCAGAGTGCTGGTCTAGAATGAGCAATGCCCTGGATTTGATCCCAGCAACACACACACACACACACACACACACACACACACACACACACACACACACACACACACACACACACACACACACACACACACACACACACACACACACACACACACACACACACACACACACACACACACACACACACACACACACGTGTATATAGATTCCAGTAAGGAAATTACACCGTGTGCCAAACCCTGTTTTTTGTTGTTGTTTTAAGCAGTATACCTAGGTGAAAAATCAAACGAATAACATTTCAGGGTATGTAAAGCGAAATAGGAAAATGTAATGTTAAAAGTTCATACATATATAAAAGCTTTATGGGAATGTACGAACACTCAATGTATCATCCACAGAGCATTACTCTACAATAAGCAGGACTACGTAGTTACAAGAAAAAGCCCAGGACCTCATAGGCCACTTAACTCTTTGTTGTTTGTTTCTTTGTTGTTGTTGTTTGGGGGTTTTTTGGTCTATCATGTGGCATGAACTCTGAGCCTGAGGGGCTGTCCCTGAGCTCTTCAGTTCAAGGCTAGACCTCTATTACTTTCACTAATGACTAACTCCTGGAATAGATAGAACTTAGTATTCAGATTTGTATCTTGGCCTGACTCAATAAAAGTGGAAAGAATGTATGTCACATGATAATAACTAATCAAATATTCATATACAGCTTTTAAAACAACTAAAAATTGGACTGGCACAAATAACTATTTCAACTGTTCACTAAGCTTGGCCATTACCATAACAGACTATTATTTGTGAAACAGATTCAATTAAGTATGTACAGTACTTACCTTGGAAAGAAATAAGGCATTTTTTATCTGTGAATTATAAAGTAATCATACAGCAGGGCATTAAAAGAAAAGTTTTACCGTAATACTCACTTTTGGAAGAACAGGCTTAGATTTGAAGTTTTTGTTTCTCCTATAAAGAAAAATTATTCATCAGAAAAAAAAAAACTATAGCTAAGTACCAGTAATTCACACTGTAATCCAAGCTATTCAGGATGCTAAATTCTAGAGGATATCCATTCAAAAGCAACAGGACAGGAAAATTTGCTAGACTAAATCTCCAAAATAACCAGCAAAAAGCTGAGCTGGAGGCATGGTTAAGTAGTAGAATAAATAGTTTAGCATGCAGGACGCCCTGAGTTCAAACCAGAATTCCAAGAAAAAACAAGCAAACAATAAAGATGATTTCAAGGTCTCTACTCAATCAGATTCAATACTAATTTATAAAAGCACAGTATGTGATTCAATAAAGCAGACATCTTTGGGAAGAAAAGGTAAGCCTGGAAAAAGAGGAAAAAGATACTTGTAATGAGTCATGCAATATTGTACATTCTAAGCTAGATTCATTTTTCTGGCTGTAGGCAGGCTTTCTGCATTCCTATTCTAATAAAAGATAATTATTTCTGCTATTTTGAGACTTTTCAAATGGAATGCCTAACAGTGAACCTTTAAGAGTATACTTGTCAGAGGAGGCAAGGCAGGACAGTGAACTGAAAGCATTTATCATTTTCACTCTGCATGAAAAGGAACCAGTGACAAAAGCAGCAGATTCAGAGTAAGGAAAGAAAGAAGGCAAGGAGAAACTAAAAGGAGTAAATGAGGACCCAGGAAATCTGAGAAAATAATCAGGGAGGAAGAAATAGCAGTAACGAGTTTGAAACTGGTGTCTGGCTCTGCAAGCTACCAACAGAGAATCAAGACAAAACACCAGGTTAAATAAAGATTGTCTAGCCAAGAAACTGCCCAATTGGCTTTGGGAGGAAAAATAGCCTTTGAACCTTGCTTCCCAGCCCAAGAACTTGGGAGGCCAAGACTGATCTGCTGTGAAAGGCTAGACTGCAAGAACTAATATGCTCTGGGTCCCCTGTGTCCAAAGGCAAGAGCTGACACCTTGGGATAATTCCTCTGAGAACACAAGGACAATTAATCACACAGCCTCACGGCCCACAGTACACTATGCTATAGAACTTGAGTATACATCAGTAATAGAAGAATGTGGGAAGGGAGGGCAGATAAGCCAGAAAGGAGCAACAAAAGTTTAAGCTGTGGGAAGCCAGGCTGTGGCCAGGAAGCCAGAGGATACAGGAGCCTAGCAAGCTGCTAGGGTTGGCAAGACCCTCTAAGCCAAAGAGGAAAGGCACTTGGGCACCAGCGTAATTACCACCAGGGAAAGTACTGCAACCCAACTCAGTCCTGTGAACTGAGACCTAGAAGATTACAGTTCAAGCCAGCCTGGGCAAAAAAGTTTGCTAGATTTTATCTCCAAAATGAGGAGAAAGCAGGGCTGGAGTGGCGGTTCCAGTGCAGAACAACCAGCTGAGCAAGCATAAGGCACCAAGTTCAAACACATATTGATACAAAAAAAAAAAAATATATATATATATATATATATATATATGATTCACAATTCTAAATACTGACTAAATGCTTTTGAGTCTTGCTTCAATCAAAATTATATCCATAAAAATAAGACAATCTCTTTTTTTTCTGCCAGAAACTTAAAAGTAATCATAAAAAAGAAATCTACATTACTGATTAGTACTGACGTGAGAATTCCATGGGCTCTTTCCAGGAGTTTGCTGCTTGACGAATTTGCAAATATTCCATCTTTATCAAGCAAGGAGGTGCTACTTGGTAGCCTGCTCTGGCGAATCCCCGTTCTGACATTCCAGGCAATATCAAATGTGTCACTATAAAAATAACAACACCAAGTTAGCTGTGTTCAGGGTGGCTCATGCCTGCATCCTAACTACTCAGGAGGCTGAGATCTGAGGGTCACAGATCAAAGCCATCCAGGGCAAGGAAATACATGAAATTCTTATCTCCAATTAACCACCCAAAAAAAAAAAAAACCAAAAAAACAGAAGTGGAGGTATGGCTTGAGTGGTAAAGTGCCAGCCTTGAGTGAAAAGGCTCAGAAATAGTTCAAACCCCAAGACTGGTACAAAAAAAGAAAAATGTTGTTTAAATAAATAAAAATAAAACATTATATAATTGGTATAGAAAAATGCTGGGCAGCAGAAAACACTCTTGTCTGAAGATTACCCATCATAAGGAACTCTTCTCATACAAAACAAAGTATTTCTGTGGACAGATACATATTCCTACACAAATATGCATGAAGATAAACACATCATATAGCTGGCATTATTAAATACACTATTATCATTTGTTAATCAGTACATAACAGAAAGTACTATAATACAATGGCTTTTATTATAACTTCCAAATGCTGCTACAGTACACTTTACAATCCTAATAGGTTCTACTAGTCTAAAAGATCTTTAATTTCCTCCAGGAACCTCTGATTTTATAGGTATACTCACTAATCACACCCCCACTGAAATTACTACGATCTAATTATTAACTGAGCACTGTTTGGCACGAAAACCAAGAAATGACAAAAACACATCAAATTATGAGTGATTTAAGACTTAATGATGGGGCCAGGAGTGTGGCCTAATGGTAGCAGAATGCTTGCCCAGCATGCACAAGGCCTTCGGTTCTATTCCTCGATACCATGTACACAGAAAAAGCAGGAAGTGGTGCTGTGGCTCAACTGGTAGAGCACTTGCCTTGAGAAAGCCGAAGGATAGTGAGTGCTCAGGCCCTGAGTTCAAGCCCCAGGAGTGCCAAAAAAGAACAGTGAATGGGGTCTTTCCAGCTAAAGATAGTAGAGAGCAGACACTTTATTTTTCTTTCCAAAAGCCAGTGAAAAGACAGCAGCGTAATTCCTAAGGAGCTGAGAAAACCCAGTGATACATCTTTGCAGCACAAAAAGCACACTGCTTTTCAGGTGCTGGATGAGTGGGGAGTCTCTGAGCTTGACAACATCCCAATCCCTCCATCCCCACACTGGCTGGCACCAGTGAGGACAGGGATATCATACACAGGTCAGAAGGACACTGCAAACAGAAGGACTCAGTCCTCACCCAACTACCTCTTAGGGTGCTAACAAGCTGTGTTATATGCTCCACAAAGATGCAGAACAAATTTTTGTGGCAAATCTGACACATTCATCCTTGGCTCTGAAACACACTGGACACTAGGCTGAAGTGAACTGTACAGTTCACCTCACTTGTGAGTGGGGGTGGGAGAGAAAAAGTGGGAGATATCGAGGGAAATGATGACACTGTTCAAAAGGACATGAACTCTCTTTACTGACTTATGTAACCCCTCTGCATATCACTTTTATAAAAACAATTAAAAATTTAAAAAAGAATAATTTAGCATCAACTACATGGCCAATTATTTTCCTAACATGGTGCCTACAAAAGAAGAAAGCTAAACTAAAACCCTCACTACTGAATGGCTTACACTAAGGAAGGAGGAGACAAATAATAAACATACAAAAAAATGTTATATATCAATAACAGGTGAAAAAAAGAAAAATCAGAGAAAGATAAAATAGGCTAATAGGGCAGTTAGGGAAGGACTCATGATATAGTTCTATTTAAACTGAAATGACATGGATATGGCAATTCATGCCTGTAAACTCAGAACTCAGAAAAGTGAGGCAAGAAGACCATGAGTTCAAGGTCAGGGTGGGATATAGGAAGTTCAAGGTTATACAGCAAGGCCTTGTCTCGAAAAACAAAAAGTAAAAACTGAAAATGAGAAAAAAAGAAAGACATGAGGCAGTTATATGAAATAGCAGTACAAAGTCTCAGATATGGTTACACTGTTGATGAATATGAGATATGTTAACCAAGTCTATCAGGCTAAAGTAAAAATGAGCAGGGAAAAACTACTCAATTACTAACCAGTAAGATTCATCCACAAAAAGCAGAATAACTGGGGCCAGTAGTGTAGCCTACTGGTAACTCGCTCAGCATGCACAAAGCCCTAGACTCCATTCCTCAGTACTACATAGATGGAAAAAAAACAAAAGTGGCGTTGTGGTTCAAATGGAAGAGCACCCAACTTCAAGTCAAGGACTGGGGGGGGGGGTAGAGAACAGAATAATCCTTAAATGTTTCAAAAATATAAAAAAGATCTCAGAAGTCAAAATCTATCATCTCATTTTAAGCTATTCTGAGAAAATGTTTTTTCTTTTTTTAATTGTAGAGCCATTTGACCATACAAGTTTTGTTTTGTTTTGTTTTTGACCTCAAGTTTTATTGTCTTCATAACAAAAGTTGAAACTTACAACTGGATCACCTGCCCCTTTCTCTTTTTATCTCCATTCAGTTCAAAATGTTTGTATCTCTTAATAGCTAGTATTCCCTTAGATCTGCAGTTGGGCTCAACACATTCAAGTCTCAGTACAATCTTCTTTATAGTCTTAGCTTTTTTCTGGAAAATTGGCTTAGTCTGACCACCACTGCCACTCTGTTTTCTGTCATAACGACATTTTCCCTGGGCATAAAGAGGATCCTTGCCCTTCTTGTACAGTGTTACTTTGTCAGGCTGGTGCTTGCCACACTTCTTACAGAAAGTCTGGCAGGTTTTGGGAACATTAACCATGATGACATGAAGCCTGCAGCAGTGCCAAAAGATCATACAAGTTTTCTTAACTAGACTTGACCTATTAACCTATTAACTTACTACATCATTCACAAGAAAATTACTAGTGGCTTTATACTTTTAGAGTCTCACCAACATTAGAAACTTCTTCTACAATTCCTTGAAAACATAAACCAACTTACTGCTGGTTTTTTTCATTTAGAGTGTTCATGCCCTGGAGATCAGAAAGAGGGGTTCTAGGACTTTTCCGAGTTATACCTAGAGACAGGGGAGAGGGAAGGCAGAAATTTCCAAATCAATGCCAAGAAATACTAATCATGAAACAGTTTTTCTAAAACCATATATAAAAATCAGTGCATCTTAAGATCTACATATTTACTAAATGTCAAAAACACATGGGTAATATTATGTGAATAAAATCCTATAACCTATCACTCAGAAACATGACTGGATTAACCATGAATCAAATTAGATCCATTCACTGTCTCTAAGGAAAAAAAGGAAAAACTCGGGCTGGGAGTTTGGCCTAGTGGTTAAAGTGCTTGCCTAGCATGCATGAAGACCCGGGTTCAATTCCTCGGTACCACATATAGAAAAAAAGCCGGAAGTGATGCTGAGGCTCAAGTGGTAGAGCTCTAGCCTTGAGAAAGTCCAAGGACAGTCCTCAGGCCCTGAGTTCAAGCCCAGGAGTGGCAAAAAAATAAATAAAATTAAATTAAAAAAAAAAAGGAAAAACTCTGAAATTTGACTTTATAATGTATACTATTAAAAAACATGTTTTTTTGGTGGGTCATGGGGCTTGAACTCAGCCTGAGCAACTGTCCCTGAGCTCTTCAGCTCAAGGCTACCACTCTACCCTTAAGTCAAGCCCCACTTCCCGTTTTCTAGAGGTTAATTGGAGTCTCAGGTCCTTTTGTGCCCGAGCTGGATTTGATCCTTGATCTTCAGATCTCAGCCTCCTGAGTAGGTAGGATTACAGGCATGAGCCGGCTTCTTTTTTTTCTTTAAGTCTGAGTCCAGGACTTGAAGTCACTACCTGCTACTTATGCTCACTGGTTAGCATGACTTTAACAACTGAGTCATGCCTCCAACCCCTAAAGTTTTAAAATATGATTTTATTTTATTTTTTGTGGGTCATAGGGCTTGAACCCTGGGCCTGGGTGCTGTCCTTGAGCTCTTCAGCTCAAGGATAGCACTCTACCACTAGGGCCACAGCACCACTTCTGTTTTTCTGGTAGTTAGAGATAAGAGTCTCACAGATCTTTGTAACTGGGTGGGCTTTGAACCATGATCCTCAGATCTCAGCCTCCTGAGTAGCTAGGATTATAGGCACGAGCCACCAGCTGCCAGTGATTTTATTTTATTAATGTTTTTTTTTTGGTCAGTCATGTGGCTTGAACCCATGGCCTGAGCGCTGTCCCTGAGCTTTTTTACTCAAGAATAGCACTCTACCACTTTCAGCTACAGTGCTACTTTTGGTTTTCTGGTAGTTAATTGGAGACAGGCATCTTATGTACTTTCCTGCCCAGGCTGGCATTGAACCATAATCCTCAGATTTCAGCATCTTAAGTAGTAAGAACAACAGAGGCATGAGCCACTGGTGCCTGCCTTTTTAATATAATTTTATTATTGAGGTGTTGCACAGAGCGTTAACATTTTATAAGTTATGTAATTGGTACATTTCATTTTTTGAACCATGTCACCCCTTCCTTTACTTTCCCCCAGATAAAACTTTATCTAGGACCGGGAGTTTGGCCTAGTGGTTAAAGTGCTTGCCTAGCATGCATGAAGACCCGGGTTCGATTCCTCGGTACCACATACATAGAAAAGAGTCAGAAGTGGTGCTGAGGCTCAAGTGGTAGAGCTCTAGCCTTGAGAAAGTCCAAGGACAGTGCTCAGGCCCTGAGCTCAAGCCCAGGACTGGCCAAATAAATAAATAAAATACTATTCTAAAAAAAAAAAAAAAACCAAACTTTATCTACTGGTAACACTATAGTAAATGGAAGAAGTACAAAAACGAATAGAATGTTCCAATGTCTAAAGATGTAGGAATCTGCATATGAACACCCAAGTATACAACTTTGTGATGCACCCTATGCCCAAACCAGTGCTTTCCCGTCTTTAAACCATTGCTAGTAAGCTAGAATACTGCTGAGGCTGGAGTTGTTAGGCTGAATCGTTGAAGTAAATGAACAACTTGAGCTCCCCCTAAATGACTTACAGAGTAGTTCACACCTGTAATCCTAACTACTCAGGAGGCTGAAATCTGAGGAGCAAGGTTCAAAGCCAGCTGATGACTCTTATCTCCAATTAACTAGCAAAAAAAGCCAGAAGTATGGAATATAACTGTAACCCTTCTATTAGTTACAATAACAAAAAAAAAAAAAAAGAAGAACGAAAAAAAAAAAGCCAGAAATGGAACTGTGACTTAAGTAGTAGAGTGCTAGTTTTAAGCAGAAAAAGCTCAGGGGCAGCGCCCAGGCACTGAGTTTTGGCATCAAAAAAATACAAAAAAAAAAAAAAACAAAAACATG
Organism: Megascapheus bottae; assembly: GCF_031878675.1. Taxonomy (NCBI): domain Eukaryota; kingdom Metazoa; phylum Chordata; class Mammalia; order Rodentia; family Geomyidae; genus Megascapheus; species Megascapheus bottae. The sequence continues at coordinate 3,413,244 of NC_143538.1, read as the reverse complement.
AATAATCAGAATGAAGACAATTTAGAAAGAATAGCAATAACCAAAAATTTCATCAAAATCAATCTCTCTCTTCCATCCCCTCTCTCTCTGTAATAGTAAGGATTGAACTGAGACCTTCAGGTTTATAACACAAAAAAGCTCTACTATTCAAGTTATGTCACCAGCTTTTTTTTTTTTTTTTTTTTTTGCTTATAGTCACTTATCAGGAAAAGTCTAGCATTTTTTTGCCCAGGGCCAGACTCTAGACCACAATCATCCATATGGTCTCCTGAGTAGCAGAGACCACACCACTATACGCAGCTTGACTGACACAGGGTCTCATTAATTTCATTGTTTGGCTGTACTTGATCCATAACTCTCCTGAACTTTGCCTCCTAATTATTTAGGGTTACAGCTATGAACCATCAAGGATGTCTTTTTTTTATGAAATACTTACCTTTGTTCTTTATAAAGGGAGAAAATACTTTAAATATCATTTATCAAAATATATTACACATTTTTAACTATTAAGACCAGTAAGTAAGGGAAACTAAAAAGAACTCACAGCATTTGCTTTTACAACTTCTACCTTATAGTCTTCTTTTGCTGACACTAGATACTAAAATTTCATGGAATTGCAACCAGAAAACTGGGAAATTAGCAATCTAAATCTGAGTAAGTTTTTCAAAAGCCCTGAACAGATTGTGTAAGTAAACTCTGTCTCCAGACACAGATTACTAAATTTGGCTTTGAATACTCTGAAGGATTCATTTCCTCTCACAACAGAAGTAGCCAGATCCTTGTAATCTCTTAACATGCAAAAGAACCAGTATTCATGCAGAAAGAATCTAGTCTAACAAAGAACAAGGGATGGGATGGAAACCAAAGGCATCTTTTACACCAATTTTGTGAAAAGTAAACAAACAAAAAAAGAATGTACATCATGGTTCTATTATTTTTCCTTAAGCTAAAACACTGATGTGATCACTTTGCTCCACTTCAGTCTTGAAAACTACAATCATTGTAAATGCATTTACCACTGAAAGACATCATCAGCATTCTAAAGCTGGTGCACATGCACAGGTAAAAACAACTGGATAACAGAAAACGCTGGAGGTGTTAAAATATAATCATTCAATAATTTCCTTAGTGCCTATGTGTTTTTAAATTCACACAATTGTGTTCTTTGCTGAAACTTATTTTATTTCAATTACAATGGCTTCTTAAAAGAGCAGGAAATAATTATCATTATTTTTATCTCTGACTCAGATACTTGAAAGTCAACAAATGACTGAAACCAAGTACAAGTAACCACTGAGTTACCACTGGCAAACAGGACAGTCACCCAACTTAGACAGGCATACCAGCAGTTTGAAAGAAAGCATTAAAGGCTCAAAGGAAATATCCTAAGATGGTCTGAAGGACCATGGAGGCCATGTTGCCTATGTCATCTACCAAGAAGTGGAATGCCCTTGGTTCCCATTTCCATATGGGTATGTGACAACACAGAGTGATCCGCCTTACTGTACTTCTCCTCCTTGCACCTCTGCAGAATCTCTAAGCTCCTCTGGTGGACTGGGTGTTGGAGGAAGCTAAAACTATCCATACTTTTCAAAACTGCACATGGCGCTGTATCATCATGTCCTTAGGAAGCAAAAGGGGGGAAAATGGAGAAAAGAAAAAGACATTATGTAAGCCCAAACCAATATGAGAATCGAGGTCAATGCTGCCAACTATCTTAAAAGTTTATTAAGAAGTTTCAGTGGGGACTGGGAGCATAGCCTAGTGGTAATGTGCTCGCCTAGCATGCACAAAGCCAAGGTTCGATTCCTCAGTACCATATACTCAGAAAAAGAAGTTTCAGTGGACAGAGATTAAATGTGATTGATTTATCCAATTAACTTGAGACTATTAAAAGTCTTTTCAATGTTTTTTTACTGCCAAAATATTCCGAGTTGTTCTTAAAAAATTCTAAATTAAGACATTAGGGACATTTGAAATTTTTGTAGGATTTAACTATTTATAAAAAAAATGAGTCATTGGTACTGGGTCTGAAATTTTGTTAGCATATAGTTGGCAACATTGATAAAACCGAGAGAAATATACCCAAAATAATTTACCAAAAATTTTAACAGCTCTTTCACAAATCCTGCAATTAACCACACTTGTAGACAATTCCATCAAGTGTGTTGATGATCAAAATGTGAAGAAAAGCACCAAAGAGCAAAGAAACCCAGCACTGTCAGTCTGAAAATATGAGAGAGACTTTCCTCCTCACACCACTTCTTAGGAGAATGAGACAGAAATCAGCCACCAGTGGAAAAGGAAAGAGAGCACACTGAAGTAGAGACCAAAGCCCCAGATAGGTGTCACTTAGGTAAAAGGAAAGAGGACGCTTCATGTCACATACATTTAGCCAAAAGAAAAAGGGGGGGGGGTGGGTATTTAAAACAGAACACAGGGTTTCTAGGCTTAGAGGGAGTTATTCTTTGAGTATTATTTACTCAAAAATCACTTATACAGCTAGGAAGTTAGTATTCAAGACTTAAAAAAAACAAAGCATATGACAGGGACAAATTAAACAAAACATAAAGAAAAACAATTCCATTATTATGCTTTACTGAAAAAAATTAGAAATGAGATACAGTATAATAATCTACCAATATACCTCAAAACACAATCAATTTACAGGTAAAACAAGGGGTTTGCAGAGTATATTTTAATCTCATTGTAATTCCTGTATTAAAACTAAATCTAGAGAATCAGCACCTCCATCTAGCAAATCAAATCTTATATCCAATCAATGAGATGATACTAAATTTAGACGTAACAGGCTCTTTAAAAACAAAGTAGATTTGAAATATTTTTATCTGACAGTAAAAAGTTAACACTATTATATATCATTTATCCAATAGTTGTAAATTTTCAACAGTTCAAAAAGCAATTTATTTAACCAATTTACCATCCTTTCAGTCAAAGCACTCTTTAACAACAAAACTCAGTCTGCACTATTACCAATAATCGATACCCTGTGCTTAAGTAACTAATGTTTTACACTCACAGTCTGATCAATATTTGTTAATGAAAGCATACCAACACATACATGCACATACAAAACACATATACTTTTAATGATATGAACTACACTCAACTCATGAGATCTAGTGTCAGAGAATAAGAAGGTAGAACAAAATAAAAATCACTGAGGCCAGGAATTTGACTAGTGGTAGAGTGCTTGCCTAGCATGCACAAAGACCCAAGTTCAATTCCTTGGTACCACATACACAGAAAAAAGCCTGAAGTGGTGCTGTGGCTTAAGTGGTAGAGCTCTAGCCTTGAGAAAGCACAAAGACAGTGCTCAGGTCCTCAGTTCAAGCTCCAGGACTAGCAAAAGAAAAAAAAAATTGCCAGGTACTAGCCAGGTTTCAAAGCCAGTTGGGCAAGAAAAGTACAAAAGATTCATCTCCATTTAACAATCAAAAAGCCACAAGTGGAGGTATGGTTCAGGTGGCAGAGCACAAGCCTTGAGTGAGAAAGAGAAGAGATAGTGGCCAGGCTCCAAGTTCAAGCCCCCGTTCTTGGACAAATTCAGAAAAAAATTGTGATGAAGCTCCTGATGGTTGAGAAGTTAAAAAAATAAATAATGGATTGTGGCAGACAGTTAATACTAGCAACTACTGCTTACCAGTTTTTCTCTGAATGTGTCTTTTCCCAGCATCTCTGAAAGCAACCATGGCTCTGAAGAAAGCTCGGAGAACCGCCCATCGGAAAATAGCTACAGGATCAATTCCAATCATCCCAGAGATAAATGCATTCTTGCTACTTCTCAGAAGAGCTACAATGTCTGGACGCATATGATCTGTATTTTTTTCCCGGAAATCCTATGTGAAAAAAGTGCTAGTGTTATGGTGACATGTTTGAACAGTGGATAAATAAAGATGACTGGAGTACTTCTATACTGGATACCTGAACTAGCTATCTTCTACAAAGGGACAGCCAAACCTAAATCTATTAAATTCACTTACTGAATTCAAAATAAATGAAAATAAGAGTGAATATTGTATAATTTCATGACATCTTGGTGGGGGATGACCAGGAATGCTTTCTGTAATACCCCTCAGATAGAGGTATTGCATACAGTGATGACAGAAACACAGAAGAGCCAGGCCAGGAAGAGCAGAAAACGTATCTTTGCCTGCCCCATGTGGCAATGGGGGGAGAGGGGGAAGGCATGTGAACAGAACAGTGGGGGGGAGGGGAGTGGTGGACAATTAGGCAAAGAAACAATATACTCAGGCTCTATAAGGCTGCACCAATACGTTTTATTTTCTTTTATTCAGAAAGCCACTAGAGCCAAGGGCCAGTGGCTCACCCCTGTAATCCTTGCTACTCAGGAGGCTGAAATTTGAGGATAGTTTAAAGCCAGCCCAGGCAAGATGGTCTGTGAGTCACTTATCTCAAGTATACTACCAAAAGAGCTGCAAATAGAGCTGTGGCTCAAGTAAAAGCATTAGTCTCGGCAAAAGAAGCTCAGAGACAGCACACAAGCCCTGAGTCAATATGTGTGTAGTATGTATATACATTTTTTTCTTTTTTTTTTTTGAAGAAAATGACTTCAAATAAGTGTTATCTTTTCAGACTGAAAAAGTTTTTAAGAATGAAATGATAGGTCTATCTTCAGAAAGAAACCATGAGAAATATTACCCAAGATGCTAATACACTGAAAAGTCTCCTTATAAAATGTCTCTAAAACTACAATGACAGTATCATCCAGGGACAGTAACACATTCTGCCTAAAAGCATGTTTGATGAGAAATTCACTGACCTTTACCCCATATTTTACTTTTCCTGCATAATGTTTTATTATGAAAGCTGGTTCCATCACAGCTGGAAATTCAATGTAAGAATTCTCTTCATGTTGATGCTTAAACTTGTCTAGCAATGTTTGATTTGTAGCCTGTGGAAAACTTAATGTTTTTAAGGAAAAGGAAAAAAAAACACAAGGAAGATACCACAATTAGTATAGCATTTTAAAAAGTACAATTACATGGTCCTCTAGCACACTTTTCAGTGTCCCAGTTTTCACAGTAGTCTCTCATCAGTCTTCAAGCTACAATTTGAATTTAATGAGGACTAGGGCTACTTCTTCACAGAACAGAGGTCAGAAGATGGAATTTGCCCATCACCACACAATGGGAATGAGAAGTGGTCTGAGAAGTCAACTCAAGTCAACAGGAAATTTAGCTTAGTCTATGGTCCACTCTACTACTATAAAGCTCAGGAAAACAAAACCCAAATCATATACACTCTTTGGGAACAAAAATGTTCTGCAAAGTAATTATCTCTTGTTCATTAAACCGGTCTGTAAAACTCAAGTCATTTATTTTTTCATCACACACAACAATTTTCTTATCAACACCAAAAACTATGTGTTTTTTGTTTGTTTGTTTGTTTTGCCAGTCTGGGGCTTAATCTCAGGGCCTAGGCACTGTCCCTGAAGTTCTTTTGCTCAATGCTAGCACTCTACTGCTAGAGCCACCTTTGGCTTTTCCTGTTTATGTGGTACTGAGGAATCGAGCCCAGGATTTCATGCATGTTAGGCAAGCACACTACCACTAGGCGACATTCACAGCCCATAACTATATACTTCTATATTCATCATTATTTCAAGTAATCACCAAACGGATTTAAAATAACTAACAGCATTTTGTGTCTGGGAACAATAAGAAGGTTCACAGAAGATACAGGAGGCTGTGAGGCCACACATTAAGGTTAATCCTTGCCCTTTAAGTTATTTTTCCCAGGTATTCTGACCAAAAGCAGGTTTACAAACAACAGGAACCCAGAAGTGGGGGGTGGTTGTTTACCATTTGGTTCAGAAGCCTTTGGAAGTGGTTTGTGGGAAGCATTGGGAAATGAGATGAGAATCTTGGGCCAGGAGTTTGGCCTAGTGGTAGAGTGCTTGCCTAGCATGCATTAAGACCTGGGTTCCATCGTCAGTATCACATACATAGAAAAGCTGGAAGTGGTGTTGTGGCTCAAGTGGTAGAGTTCTAGCCTTAAGAAAGCCCAAGAACAGTGCTCATGCCCTAAGTTCAAGCCCCAGGACTGGTGAGAGACAGAGAGACAGAGACAGAGAGAGAGACGGAGAGAGGGAGAAGGAGAGAGAGAGGGGGAGAGAGAGGGAGAGAGAGAGAGAGAGAGAGAGAGAGAGAGAGAGAGAGAGAGAGAGAGAGAGAGAGAGAGAGAATATCCTCTAAACAGGACTCACGAGCAGTTCTAGTGAGAACTCAAAGGCCAGAATGCTAACAGAAAGCAAGTAGCAATTCTGGGCTGACTGATAAGTATAAAGCTGTCATTTGAGGAGAGGGGCATCATGTCTCCCCAGGACTTCTTCCTCCATGTCTCCATCTGTCCAGAAATTCAAAGGCTACTACTAAGGTCTGAGCAGTCACAGCAGTAGTCTGTTCCAGCAAAAGACCTCATCATTATCCACAGCATGTCAATTCTGCAGACACGCAGAATGCAAGAGTTGTAAGACTACAAAGGCTTCCACAGAGATTTCAAACAAAGGCCATCTGAGGAAGGGAAGGAATCTCTGCACTCACTTCCTGATAGGAAATTATGTGAACCTGAGAGTGTAAAGTCAAAGCTGCAACAGAGAGCCCAGGGAGGTGGAAAACGTCAGGAACACAGAATGTCCACCAAAGAAAGCCACAGCCAGCCAACCCACAGTGGCTATGGGACCATATCTCACTTTTAAGGGAGCTGCCAATGTGCTCCATATATCAGACATAGACTACAGGATTTAATGTTTGCCCTGACAGGCTTCTATCTTGCTTTGTTCCCATTCTTTCTTTCTAGAATTCCATTCCATTTTTTGGAGACGGGTATTTGAGTGTGTGTGTGTTTCCATCCACCTTAGGTCTTTTTTGTGCATGTGTGTGCCTGTCTGTCCATCCTAGATTTTAAACTCAGGGCATAGGCACTGTCACTGAGCTTTTTTTTTTTTTTTCTTTGCCAGTCCTGGGCTTAAGCTCAGCTCCTGAGCACTGTCATTGGTTGTGTTGTTGTTTTTTTTTCCTCAAGGCTAGAAACCTACCACTTGAGCCACAGCACCACTTCTGGCTTTTTCTATGTATGTGGTACTGAGGAATCAAATCTGGGTCTTTGTGCATGCTACGTAAGCACTCTTTTTTTTTTTTTGCCAGTCCTGGGCTTGAGCTCCGGGCCTGAGCACTGTCCTTGGACTTTCTCAAGGCTAGAGCTCTACCACTTGAGCCTCAGCACCACTTCCGGCTTTTTTTTCTATGTATGTGGTACCGAGGAATCTAACCCGGGTATTCATGCATGCTAGGCAAGCACTTTAACCACTAGGCCAAACTCCCGGTCCCATACATAAGCACTCTTACCACTAGGCTAAACTCCTGGCCTTCACTGAACTTTTTTGTTCAAGGCTAATGCTCTACCACTTTAGCCACAGCTCCACCTCCAGCTTTGTGGTGGTTTGTTGAAGATAAGGATCTTACGGACTTTTTTCCTTGGGCTGGCTTCAAACTGTGATCCCCAGATCTCACCTTCTTGAGTAGTGGGGGTGACATGAGGGCCACTGGCACCCAGCTTCATTCTCTCTGTTGAATGGCAGTACTGGCCCTGTGCCTGCCCACCACTATGTGCTGACTCTGCATTTTCTCAGTGACCTTCTTCTGCCTACCAGGTCCCATCTCCTAATATTCTCATCTATGAATTCTCATGGTTTGGTAGACTGAACAATGGTGAGAATAGCAAATACTGCCAAAACTTACCACCTGAACAGAGATGGCAGAAATCATTAATTTACCATGATATTGTGTACTGCTATATATGAAAACTAAAGAGACATCTCCTATATAAAATTCAAGAAGGAACATATAACTCAAATATAAATAAATTTAGCAGCAAAGTAAATATGGAAAAAATCAATTCAATAATAAAGTACAGCCTACTATATTTTTTAAAAGAAATTCATACAACAAAACTTAAGAAAACAAAAGAAACCCGCCAGATAATAGCAAAGTAAAGATTCATACTCACTTGCTCTCTTCATCCAAAAGATGGAGCAATCCTGTTGGCTTTTTGCTAATAAGATTTATGCAACTAGTATTATCAATATAATCTATGTTGTGCCAGCTAATACCTTCAGTTCTATATTCCTCCTAGGAAAACCAAATAATAAAATAACAATTTATTCATCTTGTAGAATATAAGTCATGATAACAAGTATTGAGAAGACTTTAACAAGACTTAAAAGAACTATCTAAGCGTGTGTGTGTGCGCGTGCACACACACGTGCGCTCCTGTGTACCAGTCCTGGGGCTTCAACACAGGGCCTAGATGCTATCCTGAGCTCCTTTTGCTCAAGGATAGGGCTCTACCACTTGAAGCACATCTCTACTTCTGACTTTAGTTGAGTAGTTTATTGGAGATACGAGTGTCATGGGCTTTCCTGCCCAGGCTAGCTTCGAGCAGCAATCCTCAGATCTCAGCCTCCTGAGTAGCTATGACTACAGGTATGAGCCACCAACACCTATATCTAAACTTTCTAATGTAGCTAATTACCAATCCACACAACACAAAGATATTTTCATCTGTGCAAATCTTGATAAAGTATTATTAAGTTTTTGGTTTTGTTGTTGTTGTTGTTGTTTGCCAGTCCTGGGCTTGAGCTCAGGGCCTGAGCACTATCCTTGGACTTTCTCAAGGCTACAGCTCTACCACTTGAGCCTCAGCACCATTTTCGGCTTTTTTCTATGTATGTGGTACCGAAGAATTGAACCCGGGTCTTCGTGCATGCTAGGCAAGCATGCTACCACTAGGCCAAACTCCCGGCCCCTGTTGTTGTTTTTAAGTACATGCAGCCGGAAGAGGAAAAGTATATACATATTTAGGTACTCACTTGCTCCAACTTAAAAATATGCTGATTAAAGTAGTGCTGTAAACGTTCATTAGCAAAATTAATACACAACTGTTCAAAGCTATTGTTTTCATAATCTTCAAACCCAAAGATATCAAGAACACCAATGGACAAAGTCTGTAAAAAAAAAAAAAAAAAGATTAAAGAATAAGGCTCAGTTCTCTTAGCAAACTATTTTAAGAAAATATGAACAATATCTATAACTTTAAACTACTTATTTTGATTATTTTAAAACATGTTGGTATTTATGAACTACTTAGGGAATCAAACAGATTTTTTGGTAAAACCAACTTAAGATTTAGAGTCTGGCTTGGGCTCCACAGTGAGATCAAAGCCAATCTAAACTGCAGGGCAAGACCCTCTCTCAAAAACAAACAAGGCCAGCCTGATGGCCTTTTATTTGTAATTCTAGCTACCTAGAAGCTTGAGATGTGAAGATCACTATTAGAAACCAACCTAGACAATGTCCATGAGATTCTCATGAGAATAAAACCAATAAAATGTAAAATGCCAGATGCAGAGCTGTAGCTCAAGTGGTAGAGTGCCAGAGTCTTGAACAAAAAAGCTCAAGGTCAGCACTCAGGCCCCAAGTTCAAGTCCCAAAACCAACACATGCCCATGTGTACGCACATGCACGCACGCACACACACATGCACACACACACACAGAGCAAATAATTGAAGATGTAAAAGCATTAAATAGCTCCAAAGGATTGTAAAAATCAATAATCCTTTCCTCCTACAAATTATCTTTGAAAGTTCTTCATAAAGACAGATTCTCTAGAAACGAGGAAGGAAAGAGGTGAAAGGGGTGACATTGTCCAAAAAGGAATGTACCCTTGGGACTGGGAGTTTGGCCTAGTGATAAAGTGCTTGTCTAGCATTCACGAAGACCTGGGTTTGATTTCTTGGTACCACATACTTAGAAAAAGCTGGAATGGTTCAAGCCCCAGGACTGGCCAAAAAAAAAAAAAAAAAAATGTACTCTTTACTTATCTAACTAAACTCCTCCAATTAGCTATATTTAAAACATATCCTTAAATCCAGCAATTTTGCAATGAGAAATTTCCCTTAGAGAAAATGCACAAAAGAAAAGAATAGCTGCCAGTTGGGCATGGTAGTACATGCCTATAATCCCATGCACTCAGGATGATAAGGTAGAAGGGTCTGAAGTTCCAAACCAGAATATGCTACACACTGAGATCCAGTCTCAAAAAATGAAATAATATTATACCTATAAGTAAATATATGCATATATGTTACAGCAATGGTTATAGCAAAAAAGTATATTAATGAGTAAATTTATAGCACACATCATATTGTATATTACAAATTTATTTAAAGTAATGAGGTTCTGATTCATGATGACACGTAGGATTTCAAGATACCTTACAAAATAAACAGCTGCAACGACACAACAACGCAATTTTTTGGGCTAGTCCTGGGGGTTGACTCAGGGCCTGAGCACTGTCCTTGGGCTTTTCTCAAGGCCAGAGCTCTACCATTTAAGCCACAGCATCATTTCTGGCTTTTTCTATGTACGTGGTACCAAGGAACCAAACCCAGGTCTTCATGCATACTACGTAAGCATTCCTGGCCCATTTTCATTAGCTTTGTTTTAGCCTTTTCTTTTTTGGCAGTCACAGGGCTTGAACTTAGGTCCTGGGCACTATCCTTGAGCTTTCTCAAGCCTAGTATTTTTCCACTTGAGCCACACTTCCAGTGTTTCCTATTTATGTTACCAAGGAATAGAACTTAGGGCTTCCTGCATGCTAGGCAAGCACTCTACCACCAGGCCATTTGACATTTATACTTTTAAAGGCAACTGTGTTTATCAGTATCTTTGGCATGCAAATACATACAAAAAGGTTTGCAGTGATACAAAGAACAGCTTCATCTACATAGAGGAATACACGATGGAGGTAATGTAATATTACTGTATTGGTCAGTTTTCAGGGAAAAACATATTGTAAACTAACATGTCTTTACCTTGGCATTATGCTCCAAATCTTTACTATTGAGAAGTGCATGATTAATTCGAAATACTATCCAGTCAAACAGAGCACTATACAACGACTTAGCCATAGAGTTTCTCACTGTCACTGCCTATGAAAGAAGAAAATAATTTCATGAGTACAAGATAGTAATAATCTAAGATACTATATTAAAACATGTCTTTGCCATAATTCAAAAAAAATCAGAAACTAATTTTGGCTCAATATATGTTATATATTGTATATATTTTATAATTGAATTTTCCTCTATGAATTCATTAATTTAATCCAATTTAAGAGAATACAAGCTAAAACTGATTTAGAACAAACAAAATATAGGCCACTCAATTCAACGTACTCCACCCCCAAGGAGAAGACAATTCCTTCATTATAGTATTAATTTTTTTTTCTCTGACCTCAAGATTTCTCAGTATTAGCTTAGTAAGTCTGAAGTTGCTCTAAAAAAAAAAACAGTCTACTAATTATAAAGAAAATCACTGTTATCATTTCAAGCCAGGCACTAGTGGCTAATGCCTATAATCCTAACTACTTATGAGACAGACATCTGAGGATTGAAGTTTAAAAGCCAACCTGAGCAGGAAAGTCTGTCAATCTCCAATTAACCACCAAAAAGCCAAAAGTGGAAGCTGTGGTTTTCAAGTGGTAGAACACTAGCCTAGGAAGAAATCCTAGGTGTGCCTTACTTAATCAGGCAATGTTCTTAAAGATTGAACCTTCTTTTTTTGCCAGTTATAGGGCTTGAACTCAGGACCTGGGCTTTGTCCTTGTGCTTTCTCAAGATTAGTACTCTACAGCACTTGAGGCACAGCTTCACTTCCAGCTTTCTGTTGTACAGGACCGAGGAATTGAACTCAGGGCTTCATGCATGCTAGGCAAGCACTTTATCACTAGGCCAAACTCCCAGCCCTTGGACCTTCTCTTTCTCTCCCTCTCTCCCTCCCTGCTCCTCCCCCCCTCTCTCTTTTGGACAGTCCTGGGGCTTGAACTCTGGGCCTGGGCACTGTCTTTGGACACTTTTTGCTCAAAGATAGCACCCTGCCACTTGAGCCACAGTACCACTTCTGGCTTCTGAATATGTGGTACCACCGAGGAATTTAACCCAGGGCTTTGTGCATGCTAGGCAAGCACTCTACCGCTAGGCTACATTCCCAGCCCTGGACCTTCTCTTAATGAAGCATGGCACGCTATGTGTCAGAGAAGAAAACATGATATAAAAAGGAATATGTGCATGGAAGTGTAGACAGGAAAACTCCTGTAAGTGGGACAGGTTTTTTAGCTAGCTCTATGTCTAAAAATCATTCTGAGCTGGGTGCAGTGGCTCACATCTATAATCCTAGCTACTCAGGAGGGTGAGATCTGAGAATCATGGTTCAAAGCCAGCCCAGGTACAAAAGTCTGTGAAACTTTTATCTCCAATTAACCACCAGAAAACTGGAAGTGGTGCTGTGGTTTAAGAGGCTGGGCAGTAGCCTTGAGCTGAAGAGCTCAGAGACAGCACCAAGGCCCAGAGTTTAAGTCCTAGGACCAAAAAAAAAAAAAAAAAAAAAAACAACTCTATAGCTCAATAATCATTTCCATTTCTGAGTTTCTTCTTTTGCTTCTATTTTGATAAATATCACAATTTGGATTCTTTTCTTTTTGGGGGGTGAGGAGAATAATGGAGCTTGAACATACCGCTGGGCACTGTCCTCAAGCTCTTTCACTCAAGGATAGCTCTCTAACCAATTTGAGTCACAGTGCCACTTCCAGTTTTTTGGTGGTTAAGTGGAAGCAAGAGTCTCACAGATTCTTCCTGGCTAGGCTGACTTTGAATCATCAATTTCAGATCTCAATACTCTGAGCAGCTAGAATTACAGGTGTGAGCTACCCACACCCAACTCCAAATATATACTTCCAAGAATGTCCAAAATTTTGGTGTCAAAGAAAGCCATACCTCTGCCAGTTTATATGGTAAAACAAGCTTTTCTCCCACTGTTACAGTCTTCCTTGTAACTAATGCTTCAAATAACATTTCTTCTTTCACCTATGAAACAAAAAAGAATATATAAGGTTTATGATAGGGTTGTATTATCTTATAGAAAAGCTAAATAAAGAAAAATGGAGAAAGAGAAACAAAGAAGATATACTGGACAAAACGAATCTCAGTAGTCCACTCATACTCTCCCAAGAAAGAAAAAATTAGTAAGATACACAACTCTTCCTAAATTACAGTCTGCTTCCAAGATTTAGGTTTAGCTGAATGGCTAAGTGCTTGCCTAGCATATACTGGGCCCTGGATTTAATCCTAGCATTATGAGAGGGGAAAAAAATTTCCTCCTGATCTTAATATATCGAGGAACATGTTTTATCTTCGACAATATAAAAATCATGGCTGGGAGTTTAGCCTAGTTGTAGAGTGCTTGTCTAGCATGCACAAAGACCCAGGTTCGATTCCTCGGTATCACATACATAATAAAAGCCAGAAGTGATGCTGTGGCTCAAATGGTAGAGCTCTATCCTTGAGAAAGCCCAAGGACAGTGCTCAGGCCCTGAGTTCAAGCCCCAGGACTAGAAAAAAAATACATCAATCAATAAATTAAATTAAAAACATACACAAAAAAATCAAACAATTATCATAATCACACAATCTGGAGACAAGGACTAAAATATGAAAGAACATCTTCAATTCCAGGAATAGTCCTGTATTTTTCCTCTCTCTTTCTCTCTCTCTCCTCTCTCTCTCTCTCTCCTCTCTCTCTCTCTCTCTCTCTCTCTCTCTCTCTCTCTCTCTCTCTCTCTCTCTCTCTCTCTCTCTCTCTCCTCTCTCTCTCTCTCCTCTCTCTCTCTCCTCTCTCTCTCTCTCTCTGTCCTCTCTCTCTCTCTCTCCTCTCCCTCTCTCTCCTCTCTCTCCTCTCCCTCTCCCTCTCCCTCCCTCTCCCTCCCTCCCTCTCTCTCTCTCTCTCTCTCTCTCTCTGTAGGTCATAGGGCTTGAACTCTGGGCCTGAGCACTGTCCCTGAGCCTCTTTATCCTCAAGGCTAACACTACCACTAAAGCCACAGTGCCACTTCCTGTTTTTTGAATGATTAGTTGGAGACAAGAGTCTCACAGAAACTTTTCTGCCTAGGCTGGCTTCAAACTGTGATCTCAGATCTCTGCCTCCTGAGTAGCTAGGATTATAGGGGTGAGCCACTAGCACATGGCATTATTTTTTTTTTTCAGTGAATGCTAAGTATTAAGATAAGGATGTCACTTGCTTGGTTCTCACTCCTTCAGAACCAGAGGCCTTATCATTTCAGTTTTGTTTCTACCTATTTGTGCGGATTAACCACATTCATACTCACTGTGCTATACTGTCAAGTACCAAAAGCCTTGGTACTTACTGGATGTCTAGATTGAAAAAGAACCACCATCCACAATATCCTACATTATCATAATACCAAATGCTTGGCAAAAATATCACCTGAAATGACTGAATTCAAATACCATCTGTGCTATGACCTTCATGACATTTAAAATCCACAACCTTCAGATACCACAGTTCATCCCCTGGAAGAAATTCAGTCCAGAGAGTGTGTTTAATTCCAATTCAAGGTACTCCCTTCTCATGCCCTTTGTGCCAGGATATCATTCCACTAAAGTTAATAAGCAAAGCCCAGTCACATGTAGAGAAAAAATAAACATTGTACAGTTAAATAAATAAGAGGCATTCACTGCTCCTGAATAGCACCATGGCCTTATAATGGACACAAATTAGTAAACAATTAACTTATGCTACAAAACTTAACCTTACACACCAAGTAGAAGCAAATGTTGCAGTACACAGCAAGTCAGTTTAGACATTTACTAAGGTTAAACTCCATGAAATGGTTCATGAACCAAGAAATGAAAAATGAGTGATACCTTAATTTTTAAGTATCACAGCAACTATTCATGGAGCAACTAATCATGGCTGCCAAACACTGGAAACAAGCAAGATGTTCATCAATAGGTGAATGGCTACTAAACAAACTGCAGTATAAGCATATAAAAAAAACATTACCCAGAGATTTAAAAAAAAACAAATTTCTACTGAGCCACAAAATGACAGGGATCCATTTTAAATCCATGTTCCCAAGTAACATAAGTCAATAGATTATATGATTCCAATTATTTTACATTCCAGAAAGGATAAATCTTTACAACTTCTAAAAGGATCACTAGTTGCCAATGTTGGGGGAAGGGGTAGAGTACAGTAGTGTCCTGTATGAGATAATGATGGTAAATGCATAAAAAGCATAATCAACCATCAAATAAAGGAAATGGGAAGAAAAGTGAATATATAAACAACCTCTGAATGGGATCTATATGATTAAAAGTAAAACATGAATTATCCATAAACACTGTACTCTAAGAAATCCATTTCCAATAAGGGTAGAGGCTGATATTTCTGATATTAGTACAAAGCACACTGTAATTGAACAACTAAGTAAATGCATGACAAAAGGGAGTCTACTCCCTTAGAATGATTCACAGGAATGAACTCTTTAAAGAAATATCAGTCATATTTAGTTTTATATAAATACAGATGGGTACATATAGGAAGATTTACAGACAGGTAAATATACACAGGTTAAAGGAATCATAATACAGAGGGACTGAAGAACTGAGGAATTGCTGCCGACCCAAGTCCCAGTAGCATGCATTTCCCATTTCTGGAGACAACGCCTTCATCCACAGAAATTCTTGAGCAGAATTTCAAGTGTGTACCACCACAATCAGTATGAATTTTTCACTGCAAGAAAAAGCCGGCCACAGAAAATGAATTTCATCAATCACTGGAGGACAACCAATCAATCAATCCAGTGCTAAAGCAGATGTCCAAGGGCTCAGGAGTGGCCGAGGATGCCCTACGACCTGGATTCTGGACATCCTTTGGATGTAGCTGGCCAGCTGACTGTTCAGCTAACATTTGTTTCCAGTCATCTGCAGGTTACTATTCTTTCTATGCTGGTGTGACTTCATGTGCTCCTGGGCAGCAAAAGCATGAAATTCTCAGACATTCCCATTCCTCCCGTGATTGTGTTTCTGAATCCTCTCAGATTGCCAGCCAAAGTGTGTGGAACATGTACTGCACTATTCTCAGCCTAGGTGTGCAACATGGTCAATATTAACGGAGCGGGGCCTGGACCTAAGGACCCTGAACCTTCCAGTCCCAGAACAACTGGAAGAACAGGTTATGTCAAGGCCATTATGAACCTCAGGGGCTCCTTGATCAGAATGTGTACAAGTCTCAACAAATATGGTCAGAACAACAGAGCTAATTCTGCATAGGGTAAAGGCCTAAAGAGCAGATAGCTGTTTCTTGGTGCCACTTACTGAAGGGCAGCTGGAAGCCTGGTGGAAACTCTGGTGACCACAGCTGAGTGATGGAAGCCAGGAAAAGTGACTTGTAAAATTATGCCCCTACCCAGCTAGAGCAGGTTCTATCCCTCCCCCAGGCAAATTGGACAGCTTATAGGGGAATACGGCTGCAGAAGCAGCTCTCATTCTGACTCCCTCCATTCTGCCCAGATCACAAGATTCTGGGCCTCTGCCCTATTTTTTTCACGTTTCTCTCTAACCACTGGGATGTAAGAATTGGGGCCACATCTACATTCCTAGTAACACTTGTATTCCCTAAATTGACTATACCACTACCAACAGTTGAGGGAGGTAAAGTGCTAAGTGATGAGTGAATGAATCGAGGTGACATAGTTGGAGAATCAAAGGAGACGTAGTTGGTGTTGATTAATGAGAATAGAGATTTTTAAAGAGCCTGGGAATGTAGCTACCCCATCTTCCCTGTCCCAATGTTGCTTTGTGTCTGAGCAAACAAAACGGGGGTAGGGGATATATACATATATGTGTGTATATATATGTATCATATATATATGAAACTATTACAAAAATACCAGCACAGGAATTGTCTTGACAGATGTGCGGAATCCAAGGAAAAGTAGAAAACTGAAAAGGGAAGTAACCTGAAGACAAACACCACTAAGGACTGTAATTCAACTATGGGTGCAGCCCAAGACCATGCTGACCTTGAGAGCCTTTGGGCAAAGTCAGAGACTCCATAATCAAGAGGCTCACAGGTCCCAATAATACTGAGGGTCTGGAAGGGCGCTGCCAACAGCTAGTGCTGGCCTGGACAAAACCAGCAGCTCTGCAGGGAGACCAAACAACTGAAGCAAAAAAAGAAAGACTTGCAGGATCAACAGGGGAAAGAGGAGAAGATGGCCTGTGTGCAGGGAGCACTGAAAACAGCTGAGGTTCCAGAAGCTATATCAATACAGATGTTAGCTTCAGAAAAATTCAATTTATAATCTGCCCTGACCCACATGGAGCAGGTGGCCAATAAACAAAAACTGGAACATAAAGGCCTTGCCAGCTGCTTGCTGGCTTCACAGCAGAACCTCAGAGAGCTAGAGTAACATTGTCTACTGCCTCCACCACACACAAGAAAATCAAGAACGACATAGAGCTCATTAAAACCCTAAATAACGTGAAGCTGCAGCTCCAGGAAAAGACTATTAGTATAACAACCTGGAGGAAGACAACACTGAAGGCAGAGAATTAGAGATCATAGTTCAAAACCAGTCTGGGCACAAAATATTATACTCTAAACCAAAGGCTTAGGCCCAGGTGGTGTTGCAGAAAAAGCACAATGACAAAGAGGCTTTGTGCCTGTCAACCTTAGCAATGTGGAAAAACACAAGTTGGAGGCTCATAGCCCAGGACAAATAGGGCATACAGTATAGCCCTCCTGCTAGCCAGGCACAGTGGTTCACGCCTATAATTCTAGCAACTCAGGAGGCTGAGATCTGAGGATCATGGTTCAAAGCCAGCCTGGGTACTAAAGACTGTGAGACTCTTATCTCCAATTAACCACTAGAAAATGGGAAATGGGGCTATGGCTCAAGATGTAGGGCAGTAGCCTTGAGCTGAAGAGCTCAGGGGCAGTGCCCAGGCCCAGAGTTCAAGCCCCATGATGACCAAAAACAGAAAAAAAAAAAAGCCCTCCTGCAAAAACAGCCCACCCAGGCCTGTGAGTTTGGCCTAGTGGTTATAGTGCTTGCCTAGCATGCATGGAGACCTGGGTTCGATTCCTTGGTACCACATACATAGAAAAGCTGGGAGGGGTGTGGCTCAAGTGGTGGAGTACTAGCCCTGAGGAAAAGTACAGTGCTCAGGCCCTGAGTTCAGTCCCCAGGACTGGCAAAAAACAAAGCCAACCCAAAAAGAGATTAGACCTATGGTAGAGCAACTGCTTAGCAAGCACAAGGCCCTGAGTTTAAGCTCCAGTGGTCATGGGTGGTGAAAAGTGAGAGGAGGAAGGTAGTACAGCTTACAGGAACTGAGCTCAACAGCTACAATGGGAAGCCCAGGACTCTATCTGGGCAAGACAAGAACAACAGGAAGAAGAGGTGCTAAAGGCATGGCTATGTGTAAATTCAACTGCTTTATGAATAGAAGGCCCAGAATTCAAACCCCAGTTCTGCCCAAAAAAGGTAATAAAATCAATATTTTAAAAAATTATCAAACTAAAATATTTAACAAAATAAACACGTTAACCAATATTTAAAATTACAAGAGAATGTAATCACTCACTTCTAATAATTCCGACACAATAGGCAATACTTGAGGGTTGCAGATATCAATGGAATCATCGCGGTACGTCCTTTTCTTATAGCAGATGTCACCTAGATGCAGTATCGCTGACAGGAGAGAGAAAATCCTGTGGGAACAAAAGCATAAATGACACCATGCACCTGAATTCTAGAGGTTTATTTTTGCCAAAATTCTAGGTAGCAAAAATCTAGCAAGACTCTATTCTCCCTCAAACAAGTTCTAAAGAATTATTTTCCTCTATTGAGATTCAAGACTATTTTTAATCTTAGCCTGTTTGCTTTACACTTTATAATTTAATACTTCTTTAATCATAAACTTTTTATATTTCATTTTGTTTAAAGATTTTTTTTTTTTTTTGGCCAATCCTGGGGCTTGAACACAGAGCCTGGGGCACTGTACCTGAGCTGCTTTTGCTCAAGGCTAGCACTCTACAACTTGAGCCACAGCACCACTTATAGCTTTTTCTGTTTACATGGTACTAAGGAATCGAACCTAGGGATTCATGCATGCTAGGAAAGCACTCTACCACTAAGCTACACTCCTACTCCAAATAGAAAGGTTTTTGTTTTGTTTTGTTTTTTGCCAGTACTGAGGCCTTGAGCTTCCTAGCACTTGAACCACACCTCTAGCTCAGCCTTTTTTGCTGGGTAATTAGAGATGAAGACTGTTAGTTTTCTGCCTTGTCTGGATCTGAACCCAGATCCTCAGATTTCAGCCACCTCAGTGGGTACAGTGACAGGTGTGAGCCACCCGAGTCCAGCTAGAGGAAAGAATTTAACACAATAGTACACACGTATTTTAAATATGCAAAGGGAATATGTGCCTGGGACTTGATAAAATTTGGAGATCAGTGATACAAAAAAAGAGGACGTATAAAAAGAGTGGTGTGAAAATCACTAGCTCTCATCAAATTTTCAAAGAATTGATGACCAAAAAACACTCAAGCCAGAAGCTAGTGACTCCCACCTGTAATCCTAGTTATTCAGGAGGATGAGATTTAAGGATTGTACTTCAAAGCCAGCCCAGGCAGAAAAGTCCCCATGAGACTCCTATCTCCAGTTAACCACTCAAAAACCAGAAGTGGTGTTATGATTCTAAGTGGTAGAGCACTAGCTTTCAGCAAAAGAGCTCAGGAACAGTACTCAGGCACTGAGTTCAATCCCCACAACTCCCACCACCACCACCACCACCAAAACCCTCAAAACAACACTTAAGATAATTGAGTGTTGGGGCCGGGAGTTTGGCCTAGTGGTTAAAGTGCTTGCCTAGCATGCACGAACACCCGGGTTCGATTCCTTGGTACCACATACATAGACAAAAGCCAGAAATGGTGCTGAGGCTCAAGTGGTAGAGTGCTAGCCTTGAGAAAGTCCAAGGACAGTGCTCAGGCCCTGAGCTCAAGCCCAGGACTGGCAAAAAAAAAAAAAAGATAATTGAGTGTTGTAACAGGTAAGGAATACTACTGAGGAAGAGAAATCTTTCAAAGACATATCATAATTTATTCTCTATTGGAGATAGAATAATATAATGAATGAACTCACTGTCTTCTCGTCTTGGGAAGAAATCCTACCATTTCCATGGCCAACTGTAAGCGTTCAAAGTCATGCCTCAAATCTTCCCCCTCCACTGTAAAGCAATCCTGCTTACGATAAAAAAAAAAAAGTAAGAAAATCAAGATTGCCTGTTAGAAAATAATGTGAGATGGATGGGCTGACATTAATCAAGACACATTGTATCTGACCTCTAGAAGTGAAACCTCTTCATACTTAAGAGAAACTTTTTTTGGGGGGGCCAGTCGTGGGGCTTGAACTCAGGGCCTGAGCACTGTCCTTGGAATTTCTCAAGGCTAGAGCTCTATCGCTTGAGCCTCAGCACCACTTCTGACTGTTTTTTATGTATGTGGTACCGAGGAATCTAATCTGGGTCTTCATGCATGGTAGGCAAGCACTCTACCACCACGCCAAACTCCCAGCCCATATTAACTTACATTCTTAATGTGGTATATTCATAAATGTTATTTTAAGAGAAACGGAAGGTGGTAGTAGTATATTTAGACAGAATCAGACGCAAGAGATGTCTTACAATATTACAGGTATGTGAACCAAGCATACCTACCAAAATACCTTTTGTTTTATCCAACACAAGGATGTCATAAGTAACTTAAGAAGCTAGCAGAACTGATAAAATATGCAGATACCAGTTTCATTTTATGTATTTTAGGATAATTATGGAGTTTTGAGGCATTAACAGTATAACTTCACAAGCAAATGTTATTTACTTATCAAATACTGAACAAGTACTAACCATATGCAAGGCAATGGGGACATTAAAAAAAAAAAATTCCACCCAGGTGCGGTGGCTCATGCTTGCAACCCTAGCTACTCAGGAGGCTGAGATCTGAGGATCAAGGTTCAAAGCCAGCCAGTGACACAAATGGACCTGAGACTCTTATCTCCAATTAACTTCTAGGAAACGGGAAGTGGGGCTTGGCTCAAGGGTCGGGTGGAAGCCTTGAGCTGAAGAGCTCAGGGACAGTGCCCAGGCGGAGTTCAAGCCCCATGACCCACAAAAAAAAAAAAAAAAAACTTTCAGGAGGCAATAATGTTGAAGTAAATTCTATATTTATATAAGTAAAGCTACTTACATTATAATATTATAGCTGTTCTCCAGATATAAATATTTCCTAACGAGATAACATTGAAATCAACCAAGAAAAGCTTAAGAATTCTCAAAAACACAAGTTATATGAGTTAGCAAAAACATAGAAAAACAGGGCCGGGAGTTCAGCCCAGTGGTAGAATGCTTGCCTAGCATGCACGAAGACCCAGGTTCGATTACTCAGTACCAGATATACAGAAAAAAAAAAGCTGGAAGTGGTGCTGTGGCTCAAGTGGTAGAGCACTAGCCTTGAGAAAACTCTAAGGATAGTGTTTAGGTCCTGAGTTCAAGCCCCAAGACTAGCAAAAAATAAAATAAAATAAAACACAGAAGACCATATTTGAAAACTGGACTGTTGCAGGGGCGAGGGGCACTTCTATAATCCTAGCTACTCTGGAGGCTGAGATCTGATGACCCTGGTTCAAAGCCAGCCCAAGAAGAAAAGTACATCAGATTCTTATCTCCAATCAACCACCAGAAAACTGCAGTGGCACGGTGGCTCAAGGTGGTAGAGCCCTAGCCTTGAGTAAAAAGGGTTCAGGGACAGTGCCAAGGCCCCAAGTTCAAGCCCCATGACAGACAAAGGAATAAAAAAAGGAAACTTTTTGTTTTAACTCCTGGATTTTATTTCTTCAAATAAACAAAGTGTAACATTATAAGAATAAATCTTAAATCCATTTACTACATATTATCATACTCCTTGCTTTGTACTATCAAAACCACATACTTTTACTGCCTAATTTCTAGGAAATATGTCAATTATTCAGTATACACAGAACTGATATATATCTTATTCACTGCAGATCATAAGCACCAACTCAATACCACAACTAGATGAAGTACTGAAGAAAAACACATAAAACCCAAGTTCCTGAATAATACATAAATTTTATAAATGTAGAAAAAATTCCATCTTGAAAAATAGTTGTTTACTTTCCAAAAAAGGATTTACTACCAGAAGTTAGTGACTAATGCCTATAATTTTAACTACTCAGAAGACTCAGATGTGAGAGGATCATGGTTCTAAGCCAGAGACAAGAATTAAGCACCAAAAAGCCAGAGGTAGACCATGGCTTAAGTAACAGTGCAGTAGGCTTGGGCAAAGAAGCTTAGGGACAGCACTCAGTTCAAGTACAAGGATGGGCACAAAACAAGTATTTATCAAATATTTACCATGTAGCCAAAAAAACAAACAAACAAAAAAACCCTATTCTAAGTAATCTGAGTCAATAAGTACAACTGAATATTAAGTTTAAAATTTAATCTTGTGGGGTGGGAGTTTGGCCTAGTGGCAGAGTGTTTGCCTAGCATGCATGAAGACCCAGGTTCGATTCCTTGATACCACATACATAGAAAAAACCCAGAAGTGGTGCTGAGGCTCATGTGGTAGAGCTCTAGCCTTGAGAAAGTCCAAGGACAGTGCTCAGGCCCTGAGCTCAAGTCCAGGACTGGGAAAAAAAAAAAAAATTTAAATCTTGTTTTACAATGTCATGAACAATATCTTTACTTGCTATATGAAGAGGTGTGTATGTAGAATCTACAATTTACTGGCAGAAAATTTCTTCTGAGAACACATGCATCTAATATTCTGACCATAAACATTGTGGAAACATTTTTTTTTTTTGCCTGTCCTGGGGCTTGAACTCAGGGCCTTAGCACTGTCCTTGGGCTTTCTCAGGGCTAGAGCTCTACCACTTGAGCCACAGCACCACTTATTTCTGTGTACGTGGTACCAAGAAATCAAACCCGGATGCTCGTGCATGCACTCTACCACTAGGCCAAATTCCAGGCCCTTGTGGAAACATTTTAAGACTTGCTTACAGATATGTCAACGCAGTAGGAAAACACATATACACACATACACATACACATACACATACACACACACACACACACACACACACACACACACACACATACACTTTAAGAAGGGAGTTAGAGGCCCGGAGTGTAACCTAGGGGTAGAGTACTTGCCTCAAATGCACAAAGCCCTGGGTTCAATTCCTCAGTACCACATACAAACACACAAAAAGCTGGAAGTGGTGCTGTGGCTCAAATAATAGAAGTCAGCCCTGAGAAAGCCCAAGAACAGTACTTAGGGCATGAGTTCAAGCTCCAGGACCGGCCCCTCCCCCACCCCATATCTGCAAAAAAATGGAGCTGGGCCGGGCATCAGTGGCTCATGCCTATAATCCTAGCTACTCAGGTGGCTGAGATCTGAGGATCACAGTTCAAAGCCAGCACAGGCACAAAAGTTCATGACACTCATATCTTTAATTAACCACCAGAGAACTGGAAGTGGAGCTGTGGCTCAAGTGGTAGAGTGCTAGCACCCAGGCTGAGTTCAAACCCCATGACTGACCAAAGGGAGATTGGGGAGAAAAGGAAGTTGGGTAAGGGGAGAGAAGAGAGAATAATAGAGGGAGTAAGATACAAGTACACTATTATATATATATACAGAAATATCATAATGAAATTATACTTTGTACAATTAACCTATGATTTTTTAAAATGGTGTGTGTCAGGGCTGGTAGTTTGCTTGCCTAGCATGCAGGAAGACCCAAGTTCAATTCCTCAGTACCACATACATAGAAAAGCTAGAAGTGGAACTGTGGCTCAAGAGGTAGAACACTAGCTTTGAGGAACGCCCAAGGACAGTGCTCAGGCCCTGAGTTTAGTCCCCAAGACTGTCAAAAAAGAAGAAGAAGAAGAAGAAGAGGAGGAGGAGGAGGAGGAGGAGGAAGAAAACAGTGTGTTGTCAGCCTTGGGGTTTGAACTCAGCACCTTGGTGCTGTCCTTGACATTTTTTCCACAAGGATGGCACTCTACCACTTGAGCCACAGCTCCACTTACAGAACATCTGGAGCTTAGAGATAAAAGTCTTACAGACTTTCCTGTCTGGGCTGACTTCAGAGATCCTCAGAGCTCAGCCTCCTGAGTAGCTAGAATTATATGCATGAGCCACCAGCACCTGGTTTTCAGGGTCCAAATTCTTTTTTTTTCTTTTTTGCTTACTAGCTGGCCCTTTACCATCTGAGCCACACCTCCAAACCTGCTCAGAGTCCAAATTTTGAACTATTAAACAAAAGCAAATCAAACTCAGTTTCACGAAAAACTCTGAAAAAGGAACTCATTTATAGAATGAGTTTGCAATGCCCTGCCTGCTTTCAAAGTGGCACAATCTACTTGGTATAGTAATAAACGATGGAAAGATTTATAAAACTTAAGGATTTTCTATTAAGAATCATCAAAAACCTATAAATTAAGATGTCTAATTTTATTTCTGAAAATGTTCAATCTGAAGCTAACCTTGATTTATTATGAAGAGGTACTATAACTCAACAAAATAATTCTGCAGTTAGTGGGGTCTATAATCACATGCAGCAAGATTAAAGTGATAAGTACTTAAAGCAAAGACAAACACACGTTGTTTCCCAGAAGAATATTTAATAAATTAGTTTGTTAGTAAGTATAGATAAGTAGGCACATTTCTGCACATGTATTCAAACCTTTTAACTGCGCTAGCTGTAAATGGAAGATAACAAGTTTGTGTGCTCTTTTCATGGTTACAAACTTATATAAAATAATAAAGTAGCCAGGTGCTGGTAGTTCTCAACTGTAATCCTAGCATCTCAGGAGGCTAAAGTCTTAAGGATCTCAGGCTGTTAAAGCCAGCCTGGGCAGGAAAGTCCATGAGACTCTTATCTCCTGTTAACCATAAGAAAACCAGAAGTCACCAAGAAGGCGGCTCACACCTGTAATCCTACCTACTCAGGAGGCTGAGATCTGACGATCAAGATTCAAAGCCAGCCATAACACAAATGCACCTGAGACTCTTAGCTCCAATTAACCTCTAAAAAACGGGAAGTGGGGCCTGGCTCAAGCCCAAGCCAAGTTCAAGCCTCATGATCTCCCCCCCACAAAAAAAAAAAGAAAGAAAGAAAACCAGAAGTGGTGCTGTGGCTCAAAGTGGTAGAGCACTATCTTTAAGCAGAAGAGGTCTGGGACAACACCCAAGCTCTGAGTTCAACAGAAAAAGATCAACAGAAAAAGAAAAAAAAAATTGAAGTAAAGCTAAATTTAGTTATTTTACTTTACATCACATATACTCACTCCATTTGAAACCTAAAATAATCTTATTTATAGGATTCTTAATAATTTTAGGAAATTTAATTAAAGCTATTGCCTCCCTTACTACTGAAAAATATATTAAAAATATGCATGCATGGCCAGGAGTTTGGCCTAATGATAGAGTGCTTGCCTAGCATGTACAAAGGTCCGGTTTCAATTCCTCAGTATCACACACACAGAAAAAGCCAGAAGCGATGCTGTGGCTCAAGTGCTAGAGCCATAGCCTTGAGAAAGCCCAAGTGCTCAGGCCCTGAGTTCAAGCCCCAGGACTGGCAAAAAAAAAAAAAATGTACTTACTAGGTAAAAAGATTGTTAACACATGAAACTGGGAAGATGTAGATACTTTTCTCTCTCTCCCTCCCTCCCTTCCTTCCTTCCTTCCTTCCTTCCTTCCTTCCTTCCTTCCTTTCTTCCTTCCTTCTTTTCTGGTTTGTCATGGGGCTTGAACTCTGGGCCTGGATGCTGTCCTTGAGCTCTTTCACTCAAGGCTAATTCTCTACCACTTTGAGTCACAGCACCACTTCTGGTTTTCTAATGGTTAATTGAAGGTAAGAGCCTCATAGAAACTTTTAAACCCAGGCTGGCTTTGAACTATGATCTTCAGACTTTAGTCTCCAGAATAGCTAGGATTACAGGCAGGAGATACCAACACCTGGCTGATGTAGTTCTTTAACAAAAATTACTAGGTATAATATCCGGGTGATGAAATGACTAAAATAAAATTTAAAAAATAAATTTCAAGCCTGGGATGTTGCTCATTGGTGGAATGCTTACCTATCACATTCAAGTCGCTGGGTTCAATACAAAAATAAATCCCAAGGGAAAAAACTTTAATGCATACACATCCATATCAATGCTGAAGTATCACACTTATTGTCTGTGAAAATAAATGCTAAGGTAGACTAAACAGGAGCCATTCAGAAAAAATCTGAGACCAGTAATCTAGATTTTAATCAACGAACTATCTACATAGAAATCAAACTTCTGAAAAAATAAAACTCTGCTATATCTCTTATCTTGCTATGTCCAGTGATCATCATTCTGACTAAATTACAGACAGATGCAAATGAGCAACGTTGAGGGCCCTTGCAGAGGAACAGAGAATATTTAGGTGCATGTACTAACCGGCTCAGAGTCATAGCAATAGTCATCCCAGCTCTGTCTGAGGGGTTTCTTTGTTATCTGAAAGTAAGGCAGATTAGTTAGGGAGAAGTCACTAGGCAGGTAACTGTTAGATGCAGTGTGCAGGCATCACTGCAGTTATCCAAAGAGTTGTTTTGCATAGCAGCACAGAATAAGAAAGAAGTACACATTCAGATTCTGGGAGATTAAATATTTTTCAGTTCAACAAAAACATGTCATGTCCAGTAAATCTGATATTTAATTCTACATACTACTAACACTGGCATTATAAGAATGTCATAGCCATTAATGACAAGGAGATCAAAAAGACAACCAACTCTGGATTTTACCTGTTGCTAACTATTTTCATCTATTAACAAGTGAATAATGTTGAATCACCCAGAACTGAATTAGTAAATTTAAAAAAAAAATCTACTAAGTTCTACCAGGGAAAATAATATTAAGAAAGTGACTTTTAAGTTCTCAATATATTAATAAAAGATAAAGGCAGTTTAAATTAGTACCAACTTTCAAAATTAAGACAGATCAGATATCCAGGAAAAAACATAAGGTGTTAATTTCATCACCCTAAATACGTATTAAAGCATGTCAAAATGCCAATTAATTATAAAGTCTTCATAAGGACCTTTGCCTTTGCTATAAAGGATCTTCTTTTTCCATAGACAAAATGGGGGTGGGAGTCAATCTATTATTTTAATGATTTACTAGTTTTAGAATTTGAGGAATAAAATTAGAGAATTCAAGGTCATGAAAAGTGAGAATCATTCTGTTTTGGAGACTTAGGACTGAATTTTGAGTTTCAAGGAAAGAATCATATTTTCCAAGTCATTTGCCATTAAGGAATTTCATATTAAAGGTTTACACAGTAACTGTAAGTAACATAGTATCATGCAAAGATATGTATGTACATTACACCGCAAAACATGCAAATCAAGTTTGGTATTAGTAACATTTAACAGGAAAATCACTTTGGAAAGAATACATAAATGTCTGATATGGAAGTATCAGTAAGCAGTTTATTGCTATTTTAAAGAATTTCATAGGGAGGGCCAGAAGTTTGGCCTAGTGGTAGAGTGCTCGTCTAGCATGCATGAAGACCTGGGTTCGATTCCTCGATATCACATACATAGAACAAAGCTGGAAGTGGTGCTGAGGCTCAAGTGGTAGAGTTCTAGCCTTCAGAAAGTCTAAGGACAGTGCTCAGGCCCTGAGCTCAAGCCCAAGACTGGTTAAAAAAAAAAAGAATATCATAGGGCCAGATGTGGTGCTTCACACCTGTAATCCTAGCTACTCAGGACACTGAGATCTGAGGATCTCAGTTCAAAGCCAGCTGGGGCACAAAAAGACCTGAGACTCTTATCTCCAATTAACCTCTAGAAAAGCGAAAATGGCGCTGAGGCTCAAGGGGTGGGGTAGGGCAGTAGTCTTGAACTAAAGAGCTCAGAGACAGCACTCAGGCCCAAAGTCCGAGCTCCATGACTGACCAAAAATGGAAGAAAAAAAAAAATGTCACAAAACTCCTAGGTAGCTAATCTTTTAATATTTAAATGAAGATAATTTAAAAATTTTAAATTTTTAGATTTCATGTAGGAAAATACAAGTTGATATTCATTACTAATTGTATGTAAGCACACACTAGAAAAAAAATACTTTTTTTCGTTTCTTTTCTTTTCTGCAGTCCTGGGGCTTGAACTCAGGGCCTAAGCACTGCCTTTGGGCTTTCCTCAAGGCTAGCACTCTACTACTTGAGCCATAGCACCACTTCTGGCTTTTCTATGTATGTGGGTGGTACTGAGGAATTGAACCTAGGTCTTCCTGCATGCAAGGCAAGCATTCTACCACCACACCAAACTCCTGGCCCAAAAATACCTTTTTCAAGAACCAAAATTTGTAACATACATTTTGAAATGCTTGTCAAGAAAACTCACCTGGTTGAGATAATGATATTCCTCAGGTTGTTTAAGATGAAATGCTAACCTCTCTTCTTCACTCGCTCCCGCCAGGAGGTAATAGAATACATGATAGTTACTGTTGGGGGGAAAAAAAGCATAGCTTTACAGTGAGCATGATTTATGGTAGGGCATTTAATAAGCAAAACAAACATTAGCTTTATTTTTTAATATAAATGTGATAAATTCAGTATTTAAAAATTACACCAGAGTGATATATATACAGGGTGAAAGTGGAATGACAAGGATAGAAGTTTTTGATAATTCTGTAATGTTTATTTCTAAGAAATCTCCCAAATTTGTCAGAATCAACTTCATCAGTACTCTGAAAACTGATCAAAACATTGAAGCAATCTTGAGTGTATTTACCAACTACATCTAGCACATAACTATAGTGCTTCCAACAACAGAGGATATACATCTTCTGAAGTCTACATGGAACATTATTACATTATATAAGCAAGTCTCTATAAATGTAAGGGAACTAAAACCAATTAAACACCAGTAACAACAGATATTTTACAGACATGTGACTATTAAATAACCTATCAGTAAATAACCCATGATGAGTGAAAAAGTAAGATAGTAAACTAGAAAATACTTGGAGATACACAAAAACACTTGGCATCTATAAAAGATTAATTCCAAGACACTACTAGCCAAAAAAAAAACCACACACACACACACACATAAATAAAAACCAAATGTGAAAGTACTCAAGATCCTTGTACAAAAGAGCAAAGAATTTGCATATAGCCTATTTACATTTCCACTTATTCTTTAAATTATCTCTAAATTACTTCCAATACCTAACAATACAAATATGATAGAAATAGTGATTACTATATGATTTAGGTAATGATAAGAAAAACTACATATGCTCAGTACAGATGCTATATTTTCCCCAAAATATTTTTTATGAGGTTGGTTGCATCTATGGTTCAAAAGCTATGGATACAGAGATACACAGTTGTATAAAAAACAAGGGGGGTCTGGGAGCATAGCCTAGTGGTAGAGTGTTCAACTAGCATGCATGAAGCCCCAGGTTCAATTCCCTGGTACCACAAACACAGAAAAAGCTGGAAGTAGTGCTGCAGCTCAAGTGGCAAAGCACTAGCCTTGAGCAAAAAGTGTCCGAGGGCAGTGCCCAGGCCCTGAGTTCAAGCCCCAGGAACGGCCAAAAAAAAAAAAACAGGGAGTCACTAAAGCAGTGCTTGAAAAACTCTGTCCCTATAAACATGGTTTTAAAAGAGAGTTCTATCTGTATCCTAAGCATCTACCATAAGAAACTAGAATAGGAGCTGGGCACCAGTGGCTCATGCCTATTATCCTACTACTCAGTAGGCTGAGATCTGAGGATCATTGTTCAAAGCCAAATCAGACAGCAAAGTCCAAACTGAGACTCTTACCACCAGAAAATTGGAAGTGGCACTGCGGCTCAAAATTTTAAAAGCACTATCCTTGAGCAGTTCTGCTCAAGATAGCACCTAGGCCCTGAATGCAAACGCCATGACTGACAGAAAGAAACCTAAAGCAAGAGGAAGGAACTAATAAGTATTAGAGGAGATAAATGAACTAGGGAATAGGAAAAGTATTGAAAACCAAAATTAATTTTTTTGAAAAGATGTAGGTCGGTATGGTGGCAGGTGTCAAATGTACCACCAAGAAAAAGGAGGAGGTAAAGATCAGGCCTGGTGATACCAGACAGCAATCCCAGGTAGAGATTAGGAGATAGAGACGAGGGGACAGTGGTTCAAAGGAAGTCTAAGTAACTCTATTTCAATCAACAAGATAAAAATGGTAATAAGAGCTACACAGGTCACATAGGTAGGATTTTTGTCCTAGATTAACATTGAAAAGGAAGTGGAAGATGAAGAGAGGGAGGTGAGAGAAGGAATGGAGGGGATACTATTAGCCAGGAATTATTAAGATTTTATTATATATGAAAGCCATGAATCATTTTATAAATGTTAATTTCCTAAAGAACTCTAGGACGGTTTTCTATCTGTAAGATGGAAGGAAATACCTAAGGAGCAGAGAGAAGAGTTAAGTGAGACCCCAAGGCATATTCAAATTTACATGTAGGTCTGCTGGCTTCAACTCTGGCTCTACTTCATATTTCACTGACGAGTGAAGTAAATAATTTTCCCTTTGGTATCAGGTTTCTTCATCTGTAGACTATCACATTTATTATCTCTCAAGCACTGAATACCTAAAATACTGTAATGGAAAGCCCAAGAAAACATGGTTCAAAACAGCAGTAAGGCAGCACCTGAGAAACGGTGTTCTTTTGTTCTTGGTGGTGGTGGTTGTGGTTCTTGACCTCAGGGCTTGGGCACTATCCCTAAGCCTCTTTGTACTCAAGGATAGCACTCTACCATTTGAGCCCCAGCATGACTTCCCATTTCTAACATAAAAGTTACTGGAGCTCTTCTGCTCGGGCTTACTTCAAACCACAGTCCTCAGATCTTGGCCTAGTGAGTAGCTAGGATTACAGGTATGAGCCACCGGAACCCAGCTAGAAATGGTATTCTTAATCTCATAGTTTGCTTAGAACTTACAGAAGCCAGTTTTACTATACAATAAAAAAAAAAGATTTTTTTATTGTATTTTATTGTTGGGATAATGTGTAGAGGGATTACAGTTACATTCGTCAGGTATTGGGTACATTACTTCTCAAACCTTAATACCCTTTCTCATGTTTTTGTCCCCCTTTCTTCTCCCTCCTCTTCCCTTCCCTATTTCAAATAAACAAATAAGTGTATATACAGTATACCAGTATAAACAGCAGGGTGAAAAAGTGAATTAAGGGTCACAGTCAATCTGCAAGAAACTCAGGTTAACTTTGCTTTTTAGAAAAATAAAAAATAAGTACCGTTCATTATGTTCTTGATAAACAAGTCTGGACTTCTCCAGCAGATATTTTTCAACATAGGCACTGGAAGAAAAAAAAATTGGATAAAAATAATAAAGTTTAATATAAGATAGTCTTTTTTTTTTTTTGCCAGTCCTGGGGCCTTGAACTCAGGGCCTGAGCACTGTCCTTAAGCTTTCCGAAGGCTAGAGCTCTACCACTGGAGCCATAGCACCATTTCTGGCTTTTTTTCTATATATGCAGTACCGAGGAATCAAACTTGGATCTTCGTGCATGCTAGGCAAGCACTCTTACCACTAGGCCAAACTACTGACCCAAGATAGTCTTATTTATTTAGATGGTGCAGAAGTATAAAGAACACTCTCCCACTAGACACACCTGTTATGCCAGCTATTCTGTAGATAAAAGGCGCTTCCTTTAAAAACAAAAAATCTTGGGCTGAGTTCTAGCCCCACAACTAACCCCACCCCCCACACACACCAAAAAAAAAGAAAGAGAAACTATAAACCAGAAAGTTAACTAGACATGGTATTTAAAGATTACTGAGTGACCAGAGTTTGGCCTAATGGCAGAGTGCTTGCTTAGCATGCACGAAGACCCAGGTTCAATTCCCCGGTACCGCATACATACAAAAAGCCAAAAGTGGTGCTATGACTCAAGTGGTAGAGCACTAGCCTTGAAAAAGCCTAAGGACAGTGCCCAGGGTCAAGTTATATATCCAACCTACTCGAAAACAATAATGTAATATAAAGGACATCAGTTGTTAACAATAATAAATCTAAGGTGAGAGTATATGAGAGTTACTTGTTTGAGATTTTGACTCTCCCCTCTGAGGGAAAAAAATCATAATGACACCATCAATGTCCAAGTTCATAACTTACAAAAGGAAAATACCAAAAACAAAAATATGTTCTAAAACCTGTTGTTACTTAGTATCAGAACTTACCCGAGAACTGTGCCTGTTTCCTGGTAATTGACTTGAATAAACTTGCCAAAACGACTTGAATTGTTATTATGAGCTGTCTTTGCATTTCCAAAGGCCTGACAAAATAAACAACAAATTTTTAATGAATTTAAGCAATGCTTAGTTCAGTACAAAGAGTGAAAATGCTAAAGACAAAAGAAAGGGAATTTACTACTATGTTTAGATCTATATTCAGGTAAAATAAATGAAAGCAATTTGTAGCTAAAAGAAGATCAAGGAGGGTTGGAAGCATGGCCTAGTGGTAGCATGCTAGAAAGAAAGTTTAAAAATTCATTGTGGTTTCTTTCCTATTTGTTAGATACCATGAGAATTACATACCTCTGGTCTTTACTGCAGAAATCTAAACAGGCCATTTACTTTATACCTCCTAAATGTGAAGCATGGGCATGCTAAACTATAACTGTGCAGAAGACACATACATGGACTGACACATATTCAAAAATAAACAACAGATGCCCCAACACTACATTTCTATTCCAGTCACTACTAGAGTGCCAGCTATGAGTGAAAAGCCAACAGAGGGCAGGAGGTCCTGAGTTCAAATCCTGTCACTGGCACTAAGATAAATACATGTATATACAGATACATAAATAAAAATTTTAAAAAGTCTTTCAAGAAAAGGTGCTGAAACAAATGGACATTCATAGGCAAACACTGGGCACATACTTCACACCATATTCACACAAAACTACACTTGAAATGGACCAATCTCAAATGCAAACTCTAAAATTATAAAAGAAATATCTTTGTCATCATGGGTTAGATAAGGTTTTCTAAAATATAACACTAAAAGTATAATTCATAACAAAAGAGAATTACGCTAAAATTTAAAATACAGCTCTTCAAAAGACAATGTTAAGAAAGTTAAATATGGAGGAAATATGTGCAAAATATTTTCATGATATTCTACATCACATCAAAGGCCATGCATCCAATGGTCACCAAGAACTGACAAAATCCAGCAAGTGGGATGAGATGTAGCCCAGTAATAGATTACTGAGTACTTAGCATGCTAAAGGCCCTGGGCACAAAAAGAAAAAGAGGAAAAAAAACAATCAGTTTGTGGGGAGGAGTGAGGTGACTCACACCAGGACAGGCAAAGAAAAAAAAAATTTCATAAACATGGCTTTTTCTATTTTGCCTATCTCCAGTTTCCCCTGGCAACTAAAATTTCCACTTCCATAGAAGTATAGTATACTTTTACTTCACCTTTTCACATGTAACAATAACTTAAGATATGTTTAAGAAAATGGGGGAGGAAAGTAAGAAAAAAACACGGAAAGGGGTAACAATGTTCAAGAAGTAATGTATTCACTACCTTATGAATGTAACTTTAACCCTCTCTACATTACCTTGATAATGCAATAAGTAAAAGTTAAAAAAGAATAAAACTGTTTCTATACATTTACCTCAAGTACTGGTCCAGCTCCAAGAATAATCTGCTCTACTCCACTGGCAAATCCTTTCTGACTGAGGGCTGTCAGGTGGTGAATAAGAAAATTTGTGCTTTGGGTCTTCCCAGAACCACTCTCTCCTGAAATCACGATGCACTGATTCTTTCTGCGCTGAAGCATAGCATGATAAGCTACATCTGCTACAGCATATATGTGGGGTTCAAGTTTTCCCAATTGGTGGTTATCATACATTTTGACATATTTGGGGTTATAAATAGGGAGAAATTTGAATGGATTAATAACTATTAGAATACTGCCAACATACGTATAAATTTTTTCATGCTTAAAGCGACTTCGTAGGTTTTCTAAGAGAGTTTTCTCATTCAAATCTGGTAAACTACATAAATCATCAAAGTCTTTCTGTTGAGGCGGTGGAAGAAAGCCCCTTTCCATCATCCTGCGGCGTTCTTCCGTCACCCGTAGCCATGACTGAAGGCTGCCATAATGGATTGACCCATCAAGGTTTTTCTCTCTCAGAAGAAAGCGGTAGTCATCTCCACTCAAGCGATTTTCCAGAGCCATTCGGGGCCACAGCATCATTCGTTGAACTGGACAGTCTGTAGGATTGAGTATCCATTCTTCTCCACCAAATTCCTTTACCTCTGCTAAAACGTAACACTTGCTTTTATCTAGATGAAGCCTGTTTATGAGAGAGTCGATCACCTCTGCAGCAGTGGAAGTTTTTCTGGCAGGAATTGGACAATAAATTGTCCCTTCTGAAATTGTCCCAGGATAGATACGTAATGTGTGTTCATTATCCTCATAGCGTCGTCTTCCTCCATCACTTACATTCATATTGGATCCTGTCCCATCAGCATGGATAGTACGTGTTCAAGATCATGCAAAACATTTTCTTCACAAAAGAACTAAAACACAAAAAAGTGAACCGTTTACAGATCACACTACACATTCCTTTCTAATGAAGACTAAAAGCACAGAAAACCTATTCAATTAAATTAAGGGGACATTTTCTCAAAACAAGGGAAATAAATGGCCATCACACACATAAAACACTTAAAACTCTAAAAGATATCATCAGGAAAGTGCCACTGTACATCCTATTATAGATAAAATGTCAAGAGTATAGAACCAAGAAAAAAAAAATATTGAAAGCTGAAGCAGAAAGTGCCAAACTACTGAATACAAGGCCAGCCTCCTAGCCTTGTGAGCCATCCACTCATTTACTGTCTACTCTCTCCCCACTGATTCTTAACGGCACCTTTGCCATGTGGCCAATGCCCTACAGCTATGTTCTGGATTCTGACATCTGTTCCACTGGTCTATCTGTTATCTCAAAGCCGGTCTTAATTACCACATTTCTATGGCAAATGTTGATATATGAAGGGCCTATTACCACTATGGGGTAATATTTTGGTTATTTATTGGGGACTGAAGATTTAGCTCAGTGGAAGAACACTAGTCTAGCAAATGCAAGGCTCTGAATTAAGTCCTTAGCACCATTAAAAAAGAAAGGGGGTTGGGGGAAGGGGTGAAGGAGGGAAGGAGGGAGGGAGGGAGGGAGGGAAGAAGGGAGGAAAGGAGGGAAGGAGGGAGGGAAGGAAGGAAGGAAGGAAGGAAGGAAGGAAGGAAGGAAGGAAGGAAGGAAGGAAGGGAGGGAGGGAGGGAGGGAGGGAGGGAGGGAATTTTAACATTAGTAGCATGTCAACAACCATGAAAAGGCCTGTGACTTTGCATTGATTTTCTAGAGAAACATTACAAAGAATAAGTATCTCACTGACTCTTCCCATTCACAAACATTACATTGTTGGATATTTCTTAATTAAAATACTCTTTTTTTCCCTTTCTTTACATTTTTTAGGGGGTGGGGGAGCGGACTAGTACTAGGTCTTAAACTCCAGGCCTCATGCCAGGTAGGCTTGCTTGGACTTGGAGATACATTTCCAACCCAAATAACTATCACTCACATCTAAAGTTTCTTTCATTTTTCCTTGTTTCTTTTTTTTTCTTTTTCTTTTTCTTTTTTTTTTTTTTTTTTTTTGGTCAGTCCTGGGGCTTAAACTCAGGGCCTGAGCACTATCCTTGAGTTGTCTCAAGAATTCTACCACTTGAGCCACAGCACCACTTCCAGCTTTTTTCCCTATATGTGGTACCAAGGAATTGAACTCGGGGCTTCATGCATGCTAGGCAAGCATTCTACCACTAGGCCACACTCCCGGTCCCACATGTAAAGTTTCTTGTTTTCATATTCCCCCCCCCCTCGCCCCCACTTTTTTTTTTTCTTCTAGTCTGGACTTGAGCTCAGGGCCTGAGCACTGTCCTTGGACTTTTTCAAGGCTAGAGTTCTACCACTTGAGCCTCAGCACCATTTCTGGCATTTTTTCCCCTATGTATGTGATACCTAGGAATCGAACCCAGGTCTTCATGCATGCTAGGGAAGCACTCTACCACAAGGCTAAACTCCCAGCCCCTCCCCCTTATCTTTTGTATACCTATTTAGATTTCCTTTTTTTTAACTATCTTTAAGTAGTTGTACAAAGCAGTACCCATTTAATAAGGCAGTTTATAAATACAATGACTTTTGACCAAAGGCACTCCTTTTAACATCCCTACCAAGTGACCACTTCCCTCAGTTTTCTTAATCTTGTAGGATATGCATTGAATTCTTGTGTATTCTTCCCCCTTCTCTTCATTCACCCACCCTTTTTCCCCTTACTCCACTGACTCCTTTCAAATTTCGTAATGTTTTATGTTTCCTCATTCTTCTCTGATAATCCTAACTGTAAATTTTTATCTATTTATTTATTTTTGCCAGTCCTGAGCTTCAACTCAGGGCCTGAGCACTACTCTCAAGACTAGAGCTCTACCACTTGAGCCACAGTACCACTTCTGACATTCTTCTGTGTATATGGTACCAAGGAATCGAACCCAGGTCTTTGTTCATGCTAGGCAAGCACTAGGTCGAACTCGCGGCACAAAATTTAATATTGTTCAGATCAACATTTTAATGTTATTCAGACTGAATTAATCTTCAGATTATGGCTGCATTTTGCACATTCTTTAGCATGAAATGGTGTCACATGTTTAATAATTTCACTTTGCAGCTACACTTCTGATGTAACTTTTTTCATGCAAACACCTACTCCATTTGTTTCAAACATTGACATGATCACAATTTTACCTTTAAAGATTAACAATTTTAATATTAAATAATCAGTTAACTTAGTTTTCCCAGTTATTTCAGAAATGTATTTCATACAGTTATTCTAGTGGTATCAGGAGACTCTGCTCTGTGGTAAGTGTAGAGATGCCCTGGGGTAGCAGGTTGTTAGATGTAAAGCTATGTCTGTGTTCTGAACCCTTAAGTACATAGCTTCATATAAGCAAACGATGGTCTCTGGCAGCCGGCAGCAACAAAGCTCCTCACTGCAGCCAGGGGGGCTGTGCCCTGTACCACCCCAGGAGACATGCTGAATAACTATAATTTGATACTCAACTTTGTATACAATGTAGTAACCCTAGAACTAAACTCAAAACCTTTTGCAGCAGAGACCTAGCCAGGCCCATCATTTCCAACAATGAGCCCAACTCCAACAAGACATCCTCATTACCTTCAAGCAACCTCAGCTGCTTTACCTACAGGACCTCAACCACTGGCCCAACTCACTAGATAGGATTCTATTTTCTTTCTGAAACACAAAAACGTTTTCCTTTTTATGAGCTCTAATGTCAGCACAGGGTTTTTTTGTTATTGTTGGGTTTGTTTGGGTTTGTTTTTTTTTGGGGGGGGGGTTGGGTTTTTTTTCCTTTGAGATAGCTGGGATTGAACTCAGGACCTTGCACTTTCTAGTCATGCACTCTACCACTTGAGACATATTGGTTATTTCGGAAGTACACTGTTGTTTTATGCCAAGGGCAGGCCTTGACTACAATCCTCCTACTTGTGCTTCCCTCATGTCACTGGGGATGACAAGAACATCCAGCAATTAGTTGAGATGGCGTCTCACAAACTTTTATGCCCAGGCTGGCTTCAATCCACAATCCCACAATCGCAAACTCCCAAGTAGTTAAGATTATATGCTTGGACCAGCATGACAAGCCTCTTGATTTTTTATTGTGTTTCATATTGGGGAAAAAAAAGGTCGCAGTCTGCTGATTATCTAGGATTACAGATGTAAGCCACCAGTGCCTAGCTGGAACTTGGAATTTTAAAAGAAAATAAGCATACTTGGTAATTTAAAAAGTCATGAGCCAGGCACTAGTGGCTCACACCTGTAATCTAGCTACTCAGAAGGCTGAGATCTGAGGATCACTGTTCAAAGCCAGCCTGGGCACTGAAGTCCATGAGACTCTTATCTCCAATTAACCACAAGAAAACTGGAATTGGTGCTGTAGCTTAAGTGGTAAAACAACAGCCTTCAACTAAAGACCACAAGGGCAGTGCCCAGACCCAGAGTTCAGGCCCCACAACCAAAAAAAAAAAAGATATTCTCAATATGGAGAAATACTATTTCAAGAAGAGGAAAATTACGTATGGTTAAAACGTAAATTTTCTCCAAACTAATTGTTGGAGTCAATATACACCAAATCAAAAAACCCTAGCAAATTTACTTTCTGGCTGTTGACAAGCTTTATGAATGGCAAAAAGATTATAAGGATTTTTTTATATCTAGAATAGCTAACATAATATAGGGAATTAAAACAAGGTAGGACACTATAGAACATCAAGCTTACTATAAAGCTACATAATAAAGACAGCTGGTTCTAGAAAAGTTCAAATGAGCAATGGAACAGAAATGAGATCTCAGAAAGAGAACCACACAAATAGTCAACATAGACTATGGTGCTGGTACTGGACCTTAGAACTTCTTCAGCTGGGCACTGAGCTTTTGTGCTCAAGGCTAGTGCTCTTCAACTTGAGCCTCAGCTCCACTTATAGCTTTTCTATGGGTTAATTGGCAGTAAGAATCTCTCGGACTTTTTGGCTCAGGTTAGCTTTGAATTGCAATCCTCAGATCTCAGCCTCTTAAGTAGTTAGGATTACAGACTTGAGCCACCAGAATCCTAGCTAACTGTTTGGTTTTTGTTTTTATGATTTGGGCAATATCACAGTGTGAAGTCTGGGCTTTCTGATTCATAGGCAAGGGCACCATCATTTGAGTCATAACCTCAGCCTGAGATTTGACCAAGAAACAAAACCAAGTTTGTTGTGGAAAACACAAAGCAATGTCAGGATCTGGTGGCTCACATTTGTAATCTTGTCTACTCAGGAGGCTGAGATCTGAGGATCTCAGTTCAAAACCAGTCCTAAAGAATGTGAAACTCCAATTTATTACTGGAAAACAGGAAGTGAGGTGGCAGCTCAGGGGTAGGGCAGCGGCCTTGAGCTAAAGAGCTCAGGGACAGAGCTCAAGCCCAGAGTTCAAGCCCCATGACCCACAAAAAAATAAAACCAAAAGAATGCAGCTGAACTTAATAAAGGCTATCTGTGACAAACATTGTTTGTTGCATTAAACAGGGGAAAACTAAAATCACTTCCCCTAAAGTCAGGAATGAGATAAGGGTGTACACTCTCCCCATTTTTTTTTATTTTTAAAAAAATTTGTCTTTAAGTAGTTATACAAAGCAGTTGCCATTTAACAATGCAATTTATAAAGAAAATATATTTTGATGAATGTCATCACTTTCAGCATTCTTATCCATCCCTCCCTTACCCACCCTTAGTTCAATATAGTAATAGAATTTCTAGCCAAAGTGGCCAGGATCTTAGCCTAGTAGTAGAGTGCTTGCCTCACATGCACAAAGACCTGGGTTCGATGCCTTAGTACCACATACACAGAAAAAGCCAGAAGTGGCACTGTGGCTCAAGTGGCAGAGCACTAGCCTTGAGCAAAAAGTGTCCAAGGACAGTGCTTAAGCCCTAAGTTCAAGCCCCAGGACTGGCAAAAAAAAAAGAAAAGAAAATAATTTCTAGCCAGGCACAGTGGTCCACACCTAATCCTAGCTACTCAGGAGGCTGAGATCTGAGAATCAAAGTTCAAATCCAGCCTGGGCACAAAAGGACCTGAGACTCTTATCTCCAAGTTGGCTCAAGGTTAAGGTTGTAGTTTTGGGCTGAAGAGCTCAGGGACAATGTCCAGGGCCAGGGGTAGGGTTGTAGCCTTGAGGTGAAGAGCGAAGGACAGTACCCAGGCCGAGTTCAAGCCCCATGATCCACAAAAAAAAAAAAAAAGAATCTCTAGCCAAAGCAATATCACAAGAAAAAGGAAAAAAAAGACTCAAATAGAGAAGGAAGAAGTCAAATTATCCATATTGTAAAGGATAAAATCTCATACTTAAGCTCTATTGACTCCACCAAATAGCTTCTAGATATAATAAACACCTTCAGAAATCTAGAATGACATAAAATCAGTTTTATATACCAATACTGATAAAGCTGAGAAATAAATTTAAAAAAAATAATTACATTCACAATAGTCTCAAAAACAATAAAATAGCTAAGTGTCCACCAAAGAATTAAAAGATCTCTAAAATGAAACCTATAAAACCTTGAAGAAATAAATGGAATAAAAAAAAATGGAAACATCTTCCATGCTCTTAGACTAGCAGAATTAATATAATGAAAAAGTCATATTGTCAAAAGTAATTTATAGACCCAATGTAATATCTTTAGTCTCAATGTCATTCTTCACACTAGAAAAATCTGCAATTCGTAAGGAAGCATAAAAGACCCCACTAAGGAAAAGTAATCCTGAGCCAGGCACTGAGGCTCCTGACTATAACCCGAGCTACCCAGGAAGCTGAGATCTGAGGACTGCAGTATGAAGCTAAGCCAAGCAGAAAAGTCCTTGAGGCTCAAATAACTTCCAAAAGGTTAACAAGCATAGGGAAAAATCTAAGTAACCCAAGATTAGGTGGTAACACTTGAGATACAACACCAAAAACACAATTGATTGGGCTACATTACAACTAAAATTTTCTACTTTGCCCTTTTCTTTGATAAAAAAAATTAAAAAACAAGCAATAAATAGAAGAAAAAAAATCTCTCCAAAACATATGTATGAGGCTGGGAGTTTGGCCTAGTGGTAGTGCTTGCCTAGCATGCACGAAGACATGGGTTCAATTCCTCAATAACACATACGTAGAAAAAAGCCGGAAGTGATGCTGTGGCTCAAGTGGTAGAGCTCTAGCCTTGAGAAAGCCCAAGGACAGTGCTCAGGCCTTAGGTTAAACCCCCAGGACTGGCAAAAAAAAGTAAAATACATACACATACATACACATACACATACACACACACACACACACACACACACACACACACACACAGAGTTACTTAGTTGGGCACCAAGTGGCTCATGCCTGTAATCCTCACTACTCAGGAGGCTGAGATCTGAGGATCACAGTTCAAAGCCAAAGCCAGTCTGGGCATGAAAATTGGTGACACTTATTTTCAATCAACCACCAAAACAATGAAAATGGTGCTGTGGCTCAGAGTGGTAGAGCATTACCTTTGAGCTGAAGAGCTCAGGGACAATGCCCAGACCCAGAGTTCAAA
Organism: Megascapheus bottae; assembly: GCF_031878675.1. Lineage (NCBI taxonomy): Eukaryota > Metazoa > Chordata > Mammalia > Rodentia > Geomyidae > Megascapheus > Megascapheus bottae. The sequence continues at coordinate 3,371,960 of NC_143538.1, read as the reverse complement.
TTCTACAAAGGCGGGGGAGGGGAGACCTCTAAACAGTAAGGAAACAGGCAAGATAGGAAAAAATACCTGAAAACATCCCACCAAAAAAGATACATAGCAAATAAACAAATGAAAAGATAATTCCAAGAAAAACCACAGATCACTAGGGAATTAAAACAACTATGAGATAGAAGCCCATTCCTATCAGAATGGCAAAACCCCAAAACAATGACAACATCAAATGCCAGTGAGAATGTGGAACAACAGGAATTCTCATTCACTGAGGGTGTGAATGTGAGCTAGCAAGCCACCTTTGGAAGAGTGTGGCAACCTCTTACAAAACATACTTTTATGATATGGTCCTGCTAGCACACTCCTTGGTGTTTACCCAAATGAGCTAAAAACAAATCCAAGCAAAAACTTCCACAAGTTTGCTTACAGCAGCCTTACTAATAATTGCACATACCTGAAGTTGTACATCCTTGAAAAAGTAGTATCCACAGAATGAATGTTATTTAGTTGGATAAGAGAAATTACGTATTGAGCTACAAAAAGACAGAAAAACTTAAAATATATACTACTAAGGGAAAAACATCCAATCTGAAAAGCTTACATACTGTATGATTCTATTTATGTAACATTTGGGAAAAGACAAAACTATGGTATTATTAAGAAGATGGCTGGTGCCATATTTTTTTTAATATATACATATGCCAGGCATAATCCTAGCTACTCAGGAGGCTAAGATCTCATCTTGTATACATTTGTGTGTATATACAGACACAAATATATGTATATATTCTTAAGACACAAATATATATATATATACACATGTATTTCCAAATATACTTATGTATATAAGTATGCAGATACCAAAAAGACATATATTATAAAGCCACATGCCAATAGCTCAATAGCCTGTAATCTTAGCTATTCAGGAGGCTGCGAGGTAAGGATCACAGTTAGAAGCTAGCCTGGATCAGAAAGTCCATGTGGTTCTTATCACCAATTAACCATCAGAAAAGCAGAGGTAGCACTGTGGCTTAAAGTGGTAAATAGCTAGCCTTGAATGAAAATGCTCAGATAGCCCTGAATTTAAGCTTCAAAATAAGGAAAGGAAGGAAGGAAAAGAAAGAAGAAAGGAGGGAGGGAGGGAGGTTCCCAATTGACTCAGTGTCCTGCCAGCACTGGTGGGTCACAATTGTACTACTTACTACTTAGGAGGCTGATATCCAAGAGATTGACATTTGAGGCTACCCAGGGCAAAAAAGTTCACTAGATTCCTCCAAAATAACCAGCAAAACACAGGGATTGGAGACACTACTCAAGTGGTAGAGGGCCAGCTAAGCAAAGCAAACTGAGTAAGTATGAGGCCAAGTTCAATTTCCCCACCACCCCCTCCCCAAAAAAATGAGGCCACAATTCAGAATATTAATCGGGATGACTTCATTTAACAGATGAACAATGAATTATAATTGTCACTATGACATCACCCTTTATTTTTTTCTTCCTAGAAAAAGGGCCTACAAGAAATAACACTATACAACAAAAAGCATATCTAGCATCTAGATATGCTCTAAATACAACCATGAGGCTGGAGGCAATAAGCACCGTTCTATCACCAGAAGCCCCTAGGTTCAAATCCCAGTATCTATAATCTTATCTACTCAGGAGGCTGCACTCTTAAATCTTTTGAGACTCTTGTCTTCAGTTAATTGGGCAACTGTCATCCCACCATTTCAGGAAGCATAAATTAAGAGAGCTGAAGTTCAAACACAAACCTGAGACCCTATCCCAAATATAACTAAAGCAAGAAGAGCTTGGGACATGGCTTAAGCACAGGCCTTGCCAAGTGCAAGGCCCCAAATCCAAGCCCTTGTATTGCCAAAACAACATTTTCATAATAAAACCATATGAAAAATTCATAAAGTTTTTAAAAACAAAACTCGGATTGAGGCAGTAAGAGAGCAATAATAGAAGGGGTAAATATTATCAATGCACATTATCTGCATACAAGAAACATGGAAATGAAACCTCTTAATACAATTAATGTACCAAGTTAAAAAAAGTATCATGTAAAATGTTTAGCAACTGCTAAGAAGGCATTACCAATTCAATCTGTTTTGTTTTTAGTACAGCACCTTAAGAAATATACTTAATAGGCTAAAATTTTATGAGGCCATTTTCCAGGACCCAAAACATTTGGCTTTCTTATGGAATGATTATCTTTGCCTGACAAAAAAGTAAATAGGGGGCTAGGAGTTTGGCCTAGTGGTAGGTAGAGTGCTTGCCTAGCATGCACAAGGCCCTTGGTTTGATTCCTCAGTACCACATACATAGAAAAAGCCAGAAGTGGAGCTGTGCCTCAAGTGACAGAGCACTAGCCTTGAGCAAAAAGTGTCCAAGGACAGTGCCCAGGCCCCCAAGTTCAAGCCCCAGGACTTGCCCCCCCCCCCCAAAAAAAAGGTAATGAGCCTAGCCTGTTGCCAATGGCTCACAGACTGTAATCCTAGCTATTCAGGAGATTGAGAGCTGAGGATGGAGGTACAAATCCAGCCCAAGCAGGAAAGCCAATGAGACTCTTATCTCTAATGAATCACTAGAAAAAACAGAAGCAGAGGTATGGTACAAGTGGTATGGCCTTGAGTGAAAAGGCTCACAAATTGCACCCAGGCCCTGAGTTCAAGCCTCAGGACCAACAAAATAAATAAATTCATTAATTTAATGGGAAAAAAACTTCCTTCTATACAGAACATAGAGACCAGAAAAACAAGTTATACAATAGCATAAAGGAACAATCAGATTACTCTAAAAAACAGGCCATTCTTCAAGATATCTGTTCTCTTTAAAGAAATTTCTGTATCTTAGGGAAGAAGAATGTGCAAAGGAAATGTTCTCCATTAAAAGAAATATTCAATATAAATGCCTTGAGTTCATTTTAAAAAAACTTAGTGAACAATTAAGAAATTTCAAATATAGTCTTAGTGTTATGTGTTACTGTCTATTATGTTTCTTAGGTGTTGGTAATGGTACATTTATGAAAGAGAAAGAAAAAGACAGGACAGACAATATATTCCAAAGTATTTTTATGACCTGTCATGATATTTACAACAATTTTAAAAAGTTCTGCAAAACAAACACAAACCTTGAGTGAAAAAGCCAAGGAAGAGAGCATGAGCCCACCCCTCCCCAAGTTCAAATCCCAGTAATACATGTGTGTGCACATATACAAAGTATGGAAGGAAGAAAGAAGAGAAATTAAAAACAGGTAAAGTTGTAAAAGTAAAAAAGAAAAAAAAATGAACTGAATGCTATAATCCTAGCTATTTGCCAGCCCAGGCAAATGAAAAAAAGCTCATGAGAGTCCATCTCAAAACCAATGGTTGGACACAGTTGTGCACACTTGTCATCCCAGCTACTCAAAGAAGCACAAACAGGAGGAACCAACTCATGTTGGCTCAAGAATAAAGCAAGATGCTGGACCAGGAGTTTGGCCTAGGGGTAGAGTGCTTGCCTAGCATGCACAAAGACCCAGTACCACATACGTAGAAAAAGCTGGAAGTGGTGCTGTGGGTCAAGTGGCAAAGTCTAGCCTTGAGAAAGTCCAAGGACAGTGCTCAGGCCTTGAATTCAAGCCTCAGGACTGGCGCCTCCCCCCGAAAAAAAAATCCACAGTGAGATCAGTGATTCAGTGATGAAATATATCTGGAACCCCAAACTCAAAAGAATACACCAAGAGAGAACACCAAGTGCAAGGCAAGTCTGGGCCATAAAGCAAGACCCTGTCTCAAAAAAAAAAAAAAGGATTACTCAATCCACTATCAACTGATCAATAAAAGTAAACTAATTCAACTAATACTTCACACACTACAAACAGCAGTAGTATTAAACCTGTCAATGATTTAAGGAATGTTTGTCACTGGCAAACAGAACACATCTTACTTTGATACCTCAGACTAAATCAAAATACAGTCTAATATCCATTAATCTTACATACAAAGATACCAAGAAAAACATTTTTAATATTTCAAATTGAAAAATATGATCACACTTGAAAGACAGCTAGTAATTTATTCTAATATTTACTTCTACTGACAGAAAACTTTGATTATCCATTTTTCCTAAAAGCCATACAATGAAATTCTTTTTTTTTTTTTTTTTGCCAGTCCTGGGCTTGAGCTCAGGGCCTGAGCACTGTCCTTGGACTTTCTCAAGGCTAGAGCTCTACCACTTGAGCCTGAGCACCACTTCCGGCTTTTTTCTATGTATGTGGTACCAAGGAATCGAACCCAGGTCTTCATGCATGCTAGGCAAGCACTTTAACCACTAGGCCAAATTCCCAGCCCTGTGCTGGGTGTTTTACATAAATGTTTAACTCTAGCCAAGCATGGTAGGATACAACTGCAGTCCAACTACTCAGGAGGCTAAGACAGGAAGATCACTTGAGCCCTAGAGTTCAGTATTATCCTGAATAATATAGTAAGAAAGAAGAGAGAAAAAGGAAGGAGAGAGGGAAAGAAGAAAAAAATGTTAAACAACAACACTGTGAAAAAAATACTATTCCCAATGAGAGATAAAGCCTAAAACTCTGAAATACTAAGTTACTTGCGTATGGACAGCTCCAGATTATAAACTTACATGAGACTAGTTCCTTTGGAAATCCAAGTTTAGAAGTTCATAGTCTTTCCAGGTAATTGAACATAATGGATTTAAAATTAACAGATAGAAATGCTCCACTTGGGGGCCGGGAGTTTGGCCTAGTGGTTAAAGTGCTTGCCTAGCATGTATGAAGACCCGGGTTCGATTCCTCAGTACCACATATAGAAAAAAGCCGGAAGTGGTGCTGAGGCTCAAGTGGTAGAGCTCTAGCCTTGAGAAAGTCCAAGGACAGTGCTCAGGCCCTGAGCTCAAGCCCAGGACTGGCAAAAAAAAAAAAAAAGAAATGCTCCACTTTTCTGGAAGGTATGGTTATAAGAATACCTTCACATTCAATCAAAACTGAGAAAAAGATTATTACTAGCTGAGAAAAGTAATCAATTTTTAGCAAGCCAAGTAGCTATACCATAAAAAAAGCTAGTCCTCTCTTCATGAAAATTATCCTCCAGTTGTCCAATGGATGACCCCATCACCGAAATAGCTGACAATATAATTCACATAAAAACCTAGAGGACAAAACTATTTGGAAAATGCTATGTATGTTTACAATTCCAATCCTAAGCATCTTCACCAATGAAAATTAAAAGGTATTAAAAGGTCACTTTCAGCAAATATACTCCATCATATTCCTTTAAACTACTCTAAAATGATACTAAGCTCATTAACAAGAAAATCTTCCTAAATACAAACATGCTACAATATTAAAATATTAGCATAATTATATTTTGACCTTGGGTGTTGCTAAAATTATGTTTTTGTAAGTTTTACATATTTATATACATATATTCGTTCCAGAGAGTAAAAATTCTAATGTCCATCCCCCTTGTATGTTTAAAGATAATTCAAAATACACAAGGAAATATATATGTAAGTTATCCCCTCCCAACAAATTATCCCATTTTAAGTTCCTCCTTTATGAACTAGATATAACTAGGACAGGACAATAAAATACCTTGATATGGGCATAGCTATTTTAGTGTATACACTTAATAAAAATTCACTTGATGGGCCCTGAGGGTGGCCTAGTGGTAGAGTGCTTGCTTAGCATGCATGAAGCCCTAGATTTGATTCCTTGATACCACATACACAGGAAAAGTTGGAAATGGTGCTGTGGCTCAAATGGTAGAGCACTAAGCTTGAGAAGGTTCACAGACAGTGCCCAGGCCCTAAATTCAGTCCCCAGGACCAGCAAAAATAAAAATAAAGGGGCCGGGAGTTTGGCCTAGTGGTAGAGTGCTTGCCTAGCATGCAGGACAACCCAGGTTCAATTCCTCAGTACCACATACATAAAAAAAAAAAATGCTGGAAGTGGTGCTGAGGCTCAAGTGGTAGAGCTCTAGCTTTGAGAAAGTCCAAGGACAGTGCTCAGGCCCTGAGTTCAAGCCCAGGACTAGCAAAAATAAATAAATAAAAAATAAAAATAAATTCACTCAGCTAAACAATCAGTACCTGTGAGCTTTTCATGAACAGATGGTCACCAAACTGAAACTATTCAACTTACAATTTACTTTTTTAGTAGAGTTTGAACTCAGCACCTTGCACTTAGTAGCCAGGCATTCTATCCCTCAAATCACATCCCCTCTACTTTTGACTTTATTTTCTTTTGAGACAGGATCATAATCTGAGCTAATGTCAAATGCCTGCATCAGCCAAGTACAATTGTTTGAATTTCAGATGGTACAAAGGCAAATATGCTTTCAGTAAACATAGTACTTCAGTTCTTCTCCCAGGTTCATGAAATAACAGTGTAACTGTCTAACAATACTGAGCTAAAGCCAGGCAATGGTAGTTCATATCTGTAATCCTAGCTAGGAGGCTGAGATCTCAGGATAGCAGTTAGAAGCTAGTGAGGGCATGAGCTGCTTATTTTCATCCAATTAACCACCAGAAAACCAGAATTGGAGCTGTGGCTCAAAGTGGTAGAGTACTAGCTTTGAACAATAAAGCTCAGAGATAGTGCCCAGGCCTTGATCAAGTTCCACAACCATCACACACACACGAGCAGACAGGTTAGCTGTATAAGATATATTTTCAGATTACAATGAATTTGTCAGGCCACAGCCTCATGGCAAACTGAGAATCATTTTATAATTTATAAAAAGCTTGTATTTAAAAAGCCAGCCTAAAACCCTGTCTTTGCTGTAAAGCAATGACACTGTATCCTTCCACCAAAGGAGTTAAAGCCTAGCCAATTATGGCATTTTACCAGAAAGCAACAACAGAAATAAGGACTGTGTGTTACAGGATCAAACAGGAGTGGTGTGCAACCTAATTCAGAAGGGGTTAAAGGACAGCTTCCCGAAGAAGATACACCTCAAGTGATCCTGAAGGCCGATAGGAACCAGCCAAGCAAACAAAGGAAAAAGCACTTAACACATGAGGACACTGAAACCCAGTGAAAGTACTTGGAAGAATCTAAGAAAAGCTAAAGAACAGGGCCGGGAGTTTGGCCTAGTGGTTAGAGTGCTTGCCTAGCATGCATGAAGACCCGGGTTCGATTCCTCGGTACCACATACATAGAAAAAAGCCAGAAGTGGTGCTCAGGCTCAAGTGGTAGAGCTCTAGCCTTGAGAAAGTCCAAGGACAGTGCTCAGGCCCTGAGCTCAAGCCCAGGACTGGCAAAAAAAAAAAAAAAAAAAAAAAAAAGCTAAAGAACAGTCAGAGCATGAGTGATCTCATACAAATGCCATGCTATAGTTTAAACTTCACCCTCAAAGCAATGAGAAAGCACTGACGATGGGAAGAACAATTGAATTTGTATTTGTACTATCCACAGCTCATCCCAGACATGCCTGTCATGCTTACAACCACACTGTGGAAAGTTAACCTGCACACTGCTCCCCTGTGTTTTACCATATGATCCTGCCCTACATCTCTGTGTTACATGTAATACTGAATGGCCTGGAATGGTCACATACCTTAATCACACAGTCTTGCTAACAGCAGGGGAGGGGAGATAGACAGTGGAATAGGAGCTGTTTCTTGGGAATTCAAACAAGAAAATTTTAGAAAGATGATAGATCAGGAGCAGATATTTGAAGGCAGCAGTCAGGTGTTAAGAGAGCAGCATGAGAATGACAGTTTTATAGGGAACAAAAACCAAGAATACATGGAAGCTGTGAGACAAGGGAAAATTGGAATAGAGACAAAGAATAAGCCAAGCCAGGTACTGGTGGCTTACAACTGTAATCCTAGCTACTCCGAAGGCTGAGATCTGAGGACTGCGGTTCAAAGCCAGCCCGGGCACTAAAGAACATGAGTCTCTTATCTCCAATTCACCACTACAAAACTGGAAGTAAGCCAAAAATAAAGAGCATCTGAAAACAAACAATAGAGCACTGAATTCTGTATAACTAATATAAACTAATTTGTAAAAAGAGAGTGAAGCAGTGGGGGACAAATCAAGAGAAGATGGGAAGAATGCAGTTAAAAATCCAATGTATATACTACAAAATTAAGAAGAGTTAGGAAAGGGTTGGGTAGGGGAGAAATAAGTGAGAATCATGAAAGGGGTAATGTCAATCAAAATATATTGTATTCAGCCGGGCGCTGGTGGCTCACACCTGTAATCCTAGCTACTCAGGAAGCTGAGATCTGAGGACTGCAATTCAAAGCCAGCCTGGGCACTGAAATCCGTGAGACTTATCTCCAATTAATGGCTAGAAAACAGGAAGTAGCACTGTGGCTCAAGTGGTAGGGCGGTAGCCTTGAGCTGAAGAACTCAGGGACAGTGCCCAGGCCAAGAGTCCAAGCCCCACAACTGACATATATACATACGTGTGTGTGTGTACCTATATATCTATATATCTATAGATATATAGATATATATAGAGAGAGAGAGAGAGAGAGAAAGAAACAGCCAGGTGCTAGTGGCTCTCATCTGTAATCCTAGCTACTCAAGAGGCTGACAGATGAGGATTGAGGTTCAAAGCCAACCCAGACAAACCCAAGATTCTAATCTCAATTAAGTAGCAAAAACCTACAGTGGAAGTGTGGCTGAAATTGTAGAGCACCAGCCATGACAGAAGAAACTCAAGCAAAAACTATTGCTTCAAGCCCCAGTACCACCACCAAAAGGAAGGGGAAAAAAAAAAAGCACTGAAGTGAAATCTAGGGCTGAGTATAGCTCAATGATTGAATGTTTGCCTAGCATATACAAGGCTCTGGGTTTACTCTCTAGCACCAAAATAAATGAAATTAAAATTTGCCTTCTTCCACCAACTTTATTAGGCTCTTCTTGAAATCATCTTGTTTAGCTTTTCCAGGTTCCAACGTTCATGTTTCCTTTCAAAAGCACTCCATTACTTAAGGTAACTTGAGTCTCTTCCTTACAATGGAAAAGGCCTAACTAAAAGAGCATTTTAGAACACTCATTTTGGCAGCAGTGCAAAGAAGAAAAGAGTATGACAAAACAAGAAGCACAACACTGACAGCAAGAAGACCACTTGGAAAACATTACACAATCCCAATAGACATTGAGTTAAAAAAAAAAAAATAAGGAATGATCTAAACTAATGTAAGAATGAAGGTGAGAAACTTATCAACAAAGTCAATGTTGTTAGTGCTGTACAAAGTTCCAGAGGCTTCATGAGGGCAGAGTGATGATGCCATTAAGCAAAACAAGAAAAAGACATCAAGACCAGATAAAGTAAAACTGTTTTACCATTTGTCTACCCCTCCTCAACTAATTTGGGGAAAAGAGGCAGAGAAATGTTTTTGTTCTGTCTATTTTCAGATTCAACTAGTTATAAAATGTGAAATCAAAGGGGACGTCCATTAGGCAATGACTTGAATAAGTGTAGAGGGCAGGGGACAAGCCCTCCAGACAACAGCTTATGAACCAATACACTGAACACCGTGTTTTAAAGATGCCAAAAGTAGCCAGGCTACCGTGGCTCACACCTGTAGTCCTAGCTATTCAGGAAGCTGAGATCTACCGATTACAGTTTGAAGCAGCCCCAGCAGGAAAGTCCAGGAGACTCTTATCTCCGATAAACTACTCAAAGGAGCCGGAAGTGGTTCTGTGCTCAAGTGCGAAAGTAGTAGCCTTGAGCACAGAGGCACAGGGACAATGTTCATGACTTGAGTTCAATTCCCCCTTTCCCCCCCAAAAAAAGATGTCTGAAAAATCTTGGTTAATATAACTAAAATCACTCAAACCAAAGTCTTTATTATCCTTGGCAAACCAGATTTTCAAACCTTCTGTACTTATTTGCAATTTTCCTTTTTTTTGGGGGGGGGGGGGGAGCGTTAAACCAAAGGTTTTGAATCACTCTGGAAGCACTGTACCACCTGAGCCATGGCTCCACCTCTTGGTGCTCTAGGTTTATGGGGAAATGGGGAGGAGTTTTCTCCCAGTCCTGGGACTTGAACTCTGCCTCAGTGCTGTCCCTGAGGTTTTCTGATTCACCACTTGAGCTACAGCTCCATTTCTGACTTTTTTTTTTTTTTTTTGCTGGTCGTGGGACTTGAACTCTGGGCCTGGGCGTTGTCCCAGAGCTCTTTAGCTCAAGACTACCGCCCACAGCACCACTTCTGGTTTTCTGGTGGTTAATTGGAGATAAGAGTCTCACAGACTTTAGGACTTTAGTGCCGGGATGGCTTTGAACCTTGATCCTCAGATCTCAGCCTCCTGCATAGCTAAGATTACAGGCATGAGCCACCAAGCCCAGCTTGCTTTTTTTTTCTTTTTTTTTTTTGTAGTTTTAGTTAAGAGTCTCACATTCCGGCCCAGATCTCAGTCTCCTGAGAAGTTAGGATTACAAGCATGAACCACTGGTGCCCAACAACTCTGGTTATTTTTGAAATATGCCTGGGCCAGACTACAACACAATCCCTCCTCTTTATGCTTCCTGTTGCAGCTGGGATGACATCCACATCACACTTGGCTTTTTCTGTTTAGATTGAGTTTAATGAACTTTTTTGCCCTGGCTGGCCTGAAACCAAGATCCTCCCTATCACAGCTTCCCAAATAACTGGAAAAGGCAGGTGCATGCCACTGTGCTCAGCTATTAGTTGATAAAACGTTACAAACTTTTTGGCCAGGCTGACCTTGAACCCAATCCTCCCAATCTCCATCTTCTCAGTATCTGAGGGTTACAAGTCTTTTTTCCAGATAGTAAAATTGTAACAAGCATACAACTAATGTTACCCAAAGGATTAGGAAAGATCAGTAATTTAGTAATTTCTCCTATAGTTATCCTTCTTTTAAAACATCTAAGGTCTCCTTGGCATAGTAGTCTCAGCTACCAGAATAGCTGAGACAGGAGGATCAACTGAGTACAGGACTTGAAGGCCAGTTCTGGCAGCAAACAAGACCAGCACCCCCATCTCCAAAAAAGGAAGAAAACAAAAATTGGCCAAATGCGATCCCTCACACCTGGCAGGCTAGCTACTTGGGAAGCGTAGAGCATTTTTCACCTACAAAATTTATACCTCCAACCTATACCTGATAATGAGTTTCGAGCCATAAATCCAGCTACCTTCTGGCCAGTTACACCTGAAGGAATTACAAACACCCAAACTCAACCTGTCACCAACAGAACTCTTCTGCTTTTCCTGACAAAATAAAAACAAAATCTCACTCTTCATGTGGCTTCCCAGCTCAGAAAAGGCATAGCTAACCTGTTTTGTACTCTACAGCACCCTTTCCTTAACTTCAAGTTCAAACAGGGAGTCCTGTCAACTACCAACACCCAAGTTACCATCATTCACCTGGACAGCCTTCACTATTCTTATTTTAAACCTTCTTTTATCTACCCACTTGCTACCTCCTTTTAAAAATAAAAATTGAATCTTTTCAGCTACTACTTCAAATCTTTCAATGATTTATCTGATAAGTTTTATAATTATTATTTATGAAAACTAGTCACAGCATGGAAGTTTTGAGGCTCAATGAAAAAATTAGGAAGTAGAGCTATGGCTCAAAGTGGTAGAGTACTAACTTTGAGCAAAATAGCTCAGGGACAGCACCTCAATGCCAAGTTCAAGCCCCCTGACCAACAAAAAAAAATTATTTTTGAGGGGGGTTCATAATTTTTCAAATTATGAAATGTATTTCATAACTTACATGTATTTAATGCAAATAACTATTTTTTTTTGGCCAGTCCTGGGCTTGAGCTCAGGACTTGAGCACTGTCCTTGGACTTTCTCGAAGTCCAAGCTAGACCTCTACCACTTGAACCACGGCACCACTTCCAGCTTTTTTTTCTATGTATGTGGTACCAAGGAATCGAACCCCAGTCTTCGTGCATGCTAGGCAAGCACTCTACCACTAGGCCAAAATCCCCGCCCAAAATAACTTTTTTAAAGCAAGGTTGAAAGTAATCTCAAATCTGTCAAAATGGAATACTATCCAGCCAATAAATGATTCAGTCCCATTTATATTATTACTACATGATTTCTGTGATGCACAAATAAGTGAAAACAGCAAGCTATACACACTGTACAGCAAGCGGCCACCTGTACGTGATCATGTGTCTTAGTGCAAGCTTCGGTTGGAAACATCTCAAGGATGATTCAGGAGAAATGGTGCTTGTTCTATGGAGAGAAATGGGTGCTGCAGTATGACGAGACTTACACAACATTACTCTTCTAAATCTTCTGACTTTTACACTTTGTCTACCTAATGCCTATAATTTCAAAACGATTTTCTCCTTCCATATACAAAGTAAAAAAAAAAAATTACAGATTACAAAGATCTTTTTAGCTTTCACCCTACATCAACATTAAAAGCGTGCCCTGTCCTTTGTTGTAACTTGAACTCTCAGCAAACATTTTCTTCAACATTTTACAACTACTGAGAAAGTTGTAGGTGATGATATCAATGAACACAGCATGAATTCTTTTACCTGCCTCTTGGAGAAAACAGCTGCACTCGGACAGAAAATTAAAAGGATAGTGACATGTCAGGAGGTAAGAGGAGCTCTAAATCAAGTTTTTCTAACAAGTTCAAAGATAGAAAATTCAAAATCAAGTCCCTTAAGTATACCTCAACCTAGTGCAAAACAGCAGTAGAAACCTCTAAGACCATGAAGTAGCTGGCACTACATGGTCATGTTCACTAGTGTAATGTGATTTGACGCTTATAGATTTGCACTCATTTACTGATTCCACCCCAAGAGACAAGATGATGAACACTAGGCTGTGTGATCTCACAAGGATCTCGCCCTCACACTCCCTGTACTTCCACGCTCTTCCCTGCCTCCTGCCTCCTTCCCCCACCCCCTACCTGCGCTTTTTTTAAACCACCAGCCCAGATGCTCCAAGCCAAGGGAAGGAGGGGGTATCTTAAGCCCCACTGGGGGTAACGCACCAAACTGACCACCTTATCACTCCCAAAGTTTTTGCCAAATCTCTGTCAAAAGCCGGGGAGGGCGGGGAAGAGGGGCCAGAGTGTGCCGTAAGAGAGGCTAGGAAGGGAAGGGTGGGCATTTCAGGGGGTGGACCCCAGATTACAAGGGGTGAGGGAGAGCCCAGCGTCGGTGGTGGGCATTTCAGGGATGTCGCCCCGGCCTACGACCAGGCGTCGGGGAGAGCCACTTGTCTCTGGTGGCCGGATCGGGGACGGACCCTCAGATCCCGAGAGATCAGAGAGCATCAGGCCGCACTCTGGCGTCAGCGGGAAAAGATCTAGCGGCTTCGGGGCGGTGGGGTGGGGGGGGGACTCCTTAGCAGAGGGGCCAGGGCAGCGCGGAGCTCGGGGGATCCCCGGGACGGCGGTGTCCGGCCCACGCCAGACCTAACGGGAGTCCTGGGGGTGCGCGGGCTGGGGAGGCCGTGACCCGCCCGCCCGCCCGCGCAGGCCGGTGTCTGGCCAATGGCGACGCCGGGGTGGGGTCTCCAGGGTGGGGGGCGCCCGGGCGGCTCCCCGCGGAGGCAGACGCGCTCGCGGGGCGTCCCGGCGGGGCGGGGCAGGCCCACGGGAGCCGGGGGGGGGGGGGGAGCTGCGGCGTGGACCGGGCCGAGCCGGCCGGGCCCCGCGGGCCGCTGGGGCGGGTCTTACCTCGGGCTGCGCCGCGGGGGCCACGGCGGCCCCGTCCGCTTCGGCGGAAGCCGCCTTCCACCCTCGGCCCCAGGGTCCGGCTGCAAGCGGCGGCGACAGCGGAGGCCGCGGGAGGCTGGGGGTGGGGGTGGGGAAGGGGGCGTCGGGCGGCTCCGAGAGGGTGGGCCCGGCCGCCTCAGGGTCCCAGAGAGCGGCAGCCGCGCACTCCGCGCCCTGTCAGGGAGGCCCCGCCCGGCCGGGGCGAGCTCATCCCCCGCCCCCGACCCGAAAGCGCGCGTCGGACCGCCGTCTCTCCGGCGGCCGCCGCTGGTCCCGGTGACTCGACTGCCTCTGCCGCGGCCCTCACACGGTCTCCGTCAGCCGCTGCCAACCGCCGTAGCCGCCGCGTCCCTGCTGCGCCTCGGCCAGGCCTGCGCGCCCCCGGCTCAGCGCACGCGGCCCCGCCCCGGGCGACTCTCGGGCCGCTGGGGAGCCGGCGCGCGCGCACTGGCCTCCCACGCCCCCGGCGGCCCCGCCCCGGCGGCCCCGCCCGGCCCCGCCCCCGCACGTGACGCCGCGGGGCGGGCCGTCTGCGCGTGCGGAAACCCCGCCCTCCGCTTCTCCTCCTCACCTTACGGCCGGAGCTGGGAACTCCGAGCTCCACACTCTACGGAGTCAGCAGTGTCGCAAGTCTGGGAATAGCGGGGGGAGGAGGCGGGGGGAAAGGAAGCGGTGTTTGCGACGTTAGTTCTCACTTTCCGGCTCACACCGTGGTGCCTGAAGCCCGGCTGAGGTGCCTGAGGCCCGTGGTAGGTAAGAAGCCTCCGCTCCCGCTTGGGTTTGTCTCAAGTTTGTCCCGCGTGTGGTTATCCCACGTGGTGAGGCCGCCTTGCCGCCCACGCAGGCGCTGGCGTCCACGTTGGGGAAACTGAGTCACGAGGGTATCGGAATAAAGAAGGAGCAGAAAACGGCCTCGACAGACCAGACCCAACTTTCATGGAAAGTTGAAGAGAGACGTGGTGTTCACCTGGGGAGAGTCAGGAGACACGGCGTGGCGTGATGGGGGGCAGGGGTGGGGAGACTTTAGGGGTGCTGAAGGGTGGGGGAGTTGGGGGACAGAGTCGCAGGTGGCCAGAGGGTTCAAAGAGTTTCGCGCGTCCTTGCTACAAGTTGTTGATCCGGGTCTCCTGCACCCCCCCCCACCCCGCTCCCGGGCGCGCTTCACCTGGGAAGGTGGGAGATGGGGTTACCGTATTTACAGGAAGATCCTGGCCTGGACCCGCTCGGGAAGTTCCCGTGGGGAAAAGGTAGCCACACTGAGGTGTGAGAGAACAAAGCGGATTCCCATCTGTCCCCCTCCCCAGTCCTCGCCCCCCGCCCCCCCCCCACGCACACAGTCGGACACACGCCCGCCTCCCCGCCCCCACGCTGGGCTGGGCTTTGGCCCCGCCCCCAGGCGGCAGGCCCGCCGCTTGGCCCCGCCCCTGCCCGCCGCTTGGCCCCGCCCCTGCGCCCGGCCGGCCCCGCCCCCTGCCTCCGCGTGCAAGTATTCCTTTCCCCCCATTCATTCCGCGGACTTTTCGCTGAGTGGGTTCCAAGGGCCGGACTGAGAAGCGAATGAAGCTTTTTGAAGCGCCCTGTTATTGAGGAGACAGTCCACAGTGACAGCGTAGTCATTGTACAGGACGCCCTCTCCACTGTGGCGGAGGGCATCTCCCAGCTGACTTGCCTCCCTGGAAGATTGGTTACAAAGACCAGTGAGCAGTAGCTGGCCACAAAAAATGGGGGTGGGGAGCACATGACAGTCGCCTGGAAGACTACATAGTGGATTACACTAAATCCATACCTGTGTCGCTTGCCCTTCCATAAAGACAGACATGGCGGGGGGGGGGGGGGGGGGGGGAGGCGGGTGGCAGGGGCCAGGGAGTCGGAGACAGATGAGGAACTAGAATGTAAGCCTCAAGAATGTTTTCTTCAAAGATGGGAGGGAGACTCATCGGCCAAGGTGGTACATGCCTATAATCCCAGCTACTGGGAGACTGAGACAGGAGGGTCCCAAATTTGAGAGTAGCCTGTATTACATAGTAAGTCTCTGTCTCAAATAAATAAATAAATAAATAAAAGAAGCCCCAGGACTGGGAAAAGAAACAGCCGGGTGCTGTGGCTCACGCCTGTCATCCTAGCTACTCAGAAGGCTAAGATCTGAGGATCACGGTTCAAAGCAAGCCCCGCACTGTAAGTCCGTGAGACCTCCAATTAACCACTAGAAAACCGGAAGTGGGGCTGTGGCTTTGGGGTAGGGCGGTAGAACTGGGAGTGTGGTTCAGTGGTAGAGCACTTATCTAGCATGTGTGAAGCCCTGGGTCCAGTCCTCAGTACTTAGAGAGGAAAAAGGTGGAAGAGGTGATTAGGCACGAAATACACTATAGAACCCGGAAGTGATGGAGAGAGGCCCAAATACAACATCGACAGCACAGTGGTATTTTTGTTTTATGCTGGTAGTGGCCGCTCAGTTCGCCCAGCTTTTCTGTCCAGGTTGGGACTCTTACCCCTTAAGCCAGCTCTGCCACTGTCAGCCTTTTGCTGGTAAAATGATGAGACCCGAAGACATTTCTGCCAAATCTGACTCCAAACCAAGCTCTTCAGATCTTAGCCTCCTAAGTAGTTAGAATTACAGGCATGAGCCATTGGCGCCCAGCTGTACATTATGTAAGTACTTATTTATACCTTGAGTAACATGTAGCAGCAGATCTAATTCTGTAATTTAAAGTAGTGATGAGTATAGGATATATTTTGAGATACCCTGCAACTACTTTATGTGATATGAAAATGCCAGATTTCCAGTGGTGACAGTCATAGAACTGTGAATACCACTATAGCTTATTATTACACTTTATTGAAAGGTTAGATTTTTACCCACAGATAGTTAAAAATAAAGATGCAGATTTTATCCTGTTCCAAGTTCATGGAACTTTGAAATTCTCACCACTTTCTGGTGTATGGATCCCAGATTTTGTACTTCCCAGATTTTCTGGGGGGGGGCAGGGGCAGAATGTAATGAACTGGCTATTTTGTTCTGTTCAGCCTTTGTCTGGGGAAACTGCTCATCCCACCTCATTCATGTGTATGAGGGGGATATCCCAGGATATAAATCAGTAAGTTGAGGCGATTTGGGGGGAAATCATTGAATGGCAGTACTCGGTTTGGTAAAAAATGGAGAGATGTTAAAACTTTTGGAGACTAATTACATTAGAGTTTTACCTAAAAAATGTCCAGATTAACTTTCAAGAGACTATAGGAATGAGGGGGTTGGTGGTTTAGCTCAGTGGAAGAACAAGGCCCTGAGTTCAGCCTCAGCTTTTTGAAAAAACAAATGAAAAGATAGGAATGAGGAGATTACATCAATGGAATAATTTCTTCAAAACAATCTTTAAGGGCTGGGAATGTGGCTTAGTGGTAAGAGTCCTTGCCTTAGGATTCCTCAGTACCACATAAACAAAACAGGCTGGAAGTGGCATTGTGGCTCAAGTGATAGAATGCTAGCCTTGAACAAAAGAATCGACA
Organism: Megascapheus bottae; assembly: GCF_031878675.1. Lineage (NCBI taxonomy): Eukaryota > Metazoa > Chordata > Mammalia > Rodentia > Geomyidae > Megascapheus > Megascapheus bottae. Next base: position 3,354,778 of record NC_143538.1, on the reverse strand, counting down.
GTGCCCAGGCCTTGAGTTCAAGCCCCAGGACTGAATACTCATTTGTTAAACATGACATTTGAAATATGATATAAAAATTAATGTTAAAAAATTCTTTAATAAAAAACCCGAATCTTGAGAAAGAAGGGAGCAAGAATGAGAGAAGTGGGATTGATTGGGACAAATCTTATACATGTGTAGAAACGTAAACCTAAGATTCCCCTCTGTAAAATTAATGTAAGCTATTTTTTTTTTTTTTTGGCCAGTCCTGGGCGTGAGCTCAGGGCCTGAGCACTGTCCTTGGACTTTCTCAAGGCTAGCGCTGTACCACTAGAGCCTCAGCACCACTTCCAGCTTTTTTCTATTTATGTGGTACCGAGGAATCGAACCTGGGTCTTCGTGCATGCTAGGCAAGCACTCTACCACTAGGCCAAACTCCCAGCCCCAAGCTAATTTTTTTTAAAGCCTGAATCTTGAAATGATGAGCTGCTATCAATGTACAGGCCAGCTAAAGAAACATAGATTGAAGAAAATGAACCGGTATTGGGGTCAGCTGGCATCCTGTGTGATCAAGACGTAAGCCCATTCCAAGTGTTAGTACCTCATAAGTCAGTGGTCTTACCTCATATAGAGGTTCATTGGGCCTTTTCCATCTCTACCTTGTGTGAGTCATTGGTTTCTGCCTTGACAATCCTTGAAACATCTCAGATGAATAAAACTCACTTTAAAAAAAAAAAAAAAGGAAAACCCACATGGGCCCATCTTTAGAAACTAGCAAGACTAAACAAACTATATAAAATAACTGCTAAAAATCCTATTTAGCTACCTAGATTATGTGCTTATTAAGCATATTATTCAGAAGCTTGAATCTGGGGTTTCAGTATTACTAATGTAAATGAGTCATGTAAAAGTTACCTCACTTCAAGAACCTCCAGCATCATTAACCTGTGTTGACTTTTTGCCCATCACATGATTAGAAGCCCCTAGGGTAATGTGGCTCCATACAGACTGAAAACTCAAGTTTAGGCAGGGCATAAAGGTTCCTCCGTTCTCTATCTTGTGCCTTCCCTCTCTTGGAGGAGGGGCCATGAAAGAAGTCTAACAAAGCAGAAATCATATTTTAGCTTAGTAAGGAAGTTCATTGAGAATTTTTTCTGCAAGTCCCTCTCTCTGGCTTCCAATTAAATTTCTACCTCTTCCACAGTTTCCTGTTTTTAAAAGCATTTAGATCATAGTCCTGACACCCAGAAAATTTGTTTCAACTCTATTTACCACTTCAAATATCTGTATTATAGGTATGAAAACCTGAAGCCTTTCTTCTAGCCCTCATGGCCAATGGGTAAAAGCATCTGAGACTTAAGTTAATTCAAAGTAGGAGCTTAAGGATTTCTAACCTTAGCTAATTTTCTCACAGTTGTTATTGAAATAATTTGGGACTTCTTATTAGCAGCTAAAATTAATACTTGTTAGAAATAGTCCCACTGAATACTATATAATTCAAACTTGGTCAGAAACCCAAAAGTATTCTTGTTAATTAACATTTAATGACTAATTGGTAAGGCAGAAACTTCTATATAGCATAATTGGGTCCAATTGAACCCTCTTTTATGGTACAGTGAAACTCAAATTCTTTCACTCATAAAATATTTACTGTGCTCCTACTATATGTCAGGCCCATTCTTGAAACCCATTAGTTAGCAATTTGTATTGGCAGTTTATTTCTTAACTATCTTCAAAAAAAAATAACTTACGAAGCTTAGAAATCGTTAGGATAAAGAAGATTAAAAGATACTGATTTTTTTCTTAAGTCAGGCACAGTGTTCCATACCTATAATCTTCCATATTCCAAGACAGAGATTGGGAAGATGGAAGCACAAGCACTATCCATCTGTCTAGCACTATCTATCTTATTGTAGAGTTGTCAGAAATTTTCAGCAAAATAAAATCCATACAAGAATAAGTCTGTACACCCCCAGTTTTACAGTAAGAGGGAAAAGGGTGACTCCATAATATATGGAACCCCTGAGGTACAAGAGGTATGCTAGGAATAAAATTCTTTCTGTGATCCATGATAAGCCATTGATAGCCAGAACTAGTAACCCACAGTAAAATGGAGAAGTACTAAAAGGTCACCTGGACTGGCTCCTGGGCCCATGGCATGCCCAAATTTATGGTAATAGTAGAATGGGCAGCAGCAAGTAATGTTTCTGCCTTTTTGTGAGTGGGTTGGGGACGTAGGGGGTCCTGGGGCTTGAACCAGCATGAGTGCTGTCCCTCAGCTTTTTGTCCTCAAGGCTAGTACTCCACCACCTAAGCCACAGTTCCACTTCTAGCTGCTTTTTTTTTTTTTTTTTTTTTTTTAATACAGATTTAAGAGTTTCACAGAGACTCTTCTCTCCCAGCTGGCCTTGGACTGTGCTCCTCAGATTTCAGCCTCCTACATAGCTAGGATTACAGGAATGAGCTGCTGGCAGCAGCAATTTTTCTGCTTTGAGAACTGAATTCATATGGTTGTGAAATAGGATTGTCAAGGTTATTTTTATTTACAAATTATTTCTAAAATTGAGAACGTTGCCTGTTAGTGATAGTTTTGTGTTTTTAGGAGTTTGTTTTTTTGGTTTTTGTTTTTCCAGTCCTGGGCTTGAGCTCAGGGCCTGAGCACTGTCCTTGGACTTTCTCAAGGCTAGAGCTCTACCACTTGAGCCTCAGCACCACTTCCAGCTTTTTGCTATGTATGTGGTACTGAGGAATGGAACCCGGGTCTTCATGAATGCTAGGCAAGCACTTTAAGCACTAGGCCAAACTCCCAGCCCTGTTTTTAGGAGTTTTACGAATAAATTTTTCCTTCTGTATTTTCCTTCTCTACTTTGTCAGTCTTAAACTTCTCTAGTTCATCAGACATTGAGAATAGATGGGTGAATAAAATCTAATCCTGCAACCAGGAAGGTTGTACAAGTCTTTTTTTTTTTTTTTTTTTGCCCATCCTGGGCATTGAACTCAGGACCTGGACACTGTCCTTGAGATTTCTCAAGGCTAGAGCTCTACCACTTGAGCCACAGCACCATTTCTGCCTTTTTTCTATATTTGTGGTACCAAGGAATAGAGCCCGGGTCTTCATACATGCTAGCACTCTACCACTAGGCTAAACTCCCAGCCGATTGTACAGATCTTAATCATTTTTGCAAGTCACAGCATACAACTCTCCAGTGATTCAGGCTTAGCATTAAGAGGAAACAACTAATTGGGGGAAATTGAAACTGTGGGGAAAAATGGCTCAGACTTCCTTCCTGAAAATATTTCTGCTTATCCTGCCATGAAAAATACGTTTAGTATTGGAGGTGGTTCCGCTTGTAAAAGTGTAAAGGGAATCATATATGAGAAGTTAGACATAATCTGCTAATGTTTGTAAACATCAAATCAAATAGCTTATAAATCTTCATGTTTGGAATCATCCCTCCTTCCCCCCACCCCCCAGGGAACAGAACTAAGACTCAATGGGTCTAGGTCATAAGAGTAAGAAGAGATGGGTCTTAGTCTCAAAATGCAAATAATTGCATTGGCTGTGTATATGGAGGGGTTCTTCCCCAGCAGTGCAAAAGGAGAAAGAACAAAGGGAAGAATTAAGCAGCTTGCCAAAAAATCTATTCTTTCAGAGTTAGAAAATCTGTATGGAAGTTATTTTTAAAGTTGTGAAAGTGCCAGACATGTGACACACTCGGGGAATCCCATCACGGAGGAGCTGGAGACAGAAGGGTCAGGAGTTCAGGGCCAGCTTGACTACACAGTAAAATTCATCTCAAATAGTAAACAAATCTGTTAATGAATATTTTTAATTCTGCATGTGTGTCCTGGTACTAGAACTTGAACTCAGGCATGGCTCTCCCAACTTTTTTTTTTGCTCAGGAATGGTGTTCTACAACTTGAGCCATCCCTCCAGTCCAACATTTTGCTATTTAATTGGAAGTAAGATCTTTTTGATATTTGTTTTTATTTTTTTTTTTTGGCCCGTCTGGCTTTAAGCCAAAATCCTCAGATCTCAAGACTACTAAGAAGCTAAATTTTGTATAATTGTCCTGCTAAAAGGACAGAAGGTTTTCTTTTCTACCTGTCTACCCATTCTTGTTTGTTTTTTCTTACACAGGGTATTTCTATAAAGCTCAGCCTTCCAAGTATTCAAATTGCAGATCATGTACCACTGAGCCTAGCTGTGTTCAAAGTTTTAACCTTTCTAAAATCTAATTTGATATAAGATATTTTGAATTAGATGATTAGCAAGTTGTCCCTGTTCTGTTTGCTGAAAAAAATGTATCACGCATGTTCCAAACATCAGAGCACAGACAAGGGCCTAAGTGCGTATTCAGTAACAAAAAGAGAAATATTTCGAAGTAGTTTGTGACCAAAAATTTTGGGAAATTATACCAAAACAATTAAATTTTCCATTGCTGAATTTAGTCTAGTCTCCTATGTGCCTGTGTGTATCATGAATCACTAGTAAGGAGTTTTATGATTTAGTAATTCTCTACATTTAACCACGTGATGATTTTTTTTTTTCCTTCCAAGAAACATCTGTGAAGGCTGGGAATGTGGCTTAGTGGTAGAGTGCTTGCCTAGCATGCATGAAGCCCTGGGGTCCATTCCTCAGTACCACATACAGTGCTGCTGTAGCTCAAGCGGTAGAGTGCTAGCTTTGAGCAAAAGAAGCTCAGGGACAGTGCCCAGACCCTGAGTTCCAACCCCAAGACTGCTCTCCCCCCCAAAAACATAGATAGATAGATAGATAGATAGATAGATAGATAGATAGATAGATAGATAGATAGATAGATAGACAGACAGATAAAAGGAGCTGCAGATATAACATGCATAAGGCCCTGAGTTCCAAAGAGTGTGCCAGAAAGCCAGAGAAAAGGACCTTTGAAAGCCTATTGCTATTTAAGTACATAAATTTTAGGTATCACACTAGCTTCTTTCTGGCCCTCTGTATTTCAAGCAGTCAGCAGCCACACATGGCTCATAGCCCCAGTCTTGACACCACTGGCCCAGAACCTTCCATTATCACAGAAGTCGCCCTGGACTGTCACAAGAAGCATGAGGAAATAACTGGAAGACACTGAGAGAATCAAGAGTTTTCTCCCATGGGTTTGTTTTGGTTTTGTTCTCTTGATTTATGTGGATCTATTCAAATATCAGACTGTTTTGAGTCCAGTGGCTTTTTTGGCTCAGCTAGTGCACAATTTGCAATATTTCTGAATTTGATAGATACTAAGGGGGCTTTGAGCAAAATTGGACAGTTTCACTGAAGTATTCAAAGAAGCTAGTAGACCAGAGAAAGGAAGCAGAGAAAATTGCCTGCCAGCAGTATAAAGTTCTATGGGGATCTCTTGGATTTTGTTTTGTTGCCATCCTAGGCCTTGAACTCAGGTCCTGAGCACTGTCCTTGGGCTTTCTCAAGCCTAGAGCTCTACCACTTTGAGCCACAGCACCACTTCTGCCTTTTTTCTATGTATGTGGTACCGAGGAATTGAACCCAGGTCTTCGTGCATGCCAGGCAAGCATTCTACCACTAGGCCAAACTCCTTTCTTGGTTTTTAAATTCATACTGACTTTGCCTATTAGGCTACAGTAGGTCTATGCTTATGTTAATAATTAAAATATTAAGTTACTGATTAAAATATTTTAAGTTATAAAAAAAATCTTTAAAGCTGTACACTTGTAGCTGTAATCCCAACTACACAGGAGGCTGAGATCTGAGGATCACTAATCAAAGCCAGCTTGGGCAGGAAAGTCTGTGAGACCCTTATCTCCACTAAACTACAAAGAACTATAAGTGGAGCTATGGCTAAGTGGTAGGGTGCCGATCTAGAACAAAAAAGCTCAGGAATAGTACCCAGGACCTGAGTTCAAGCTCCATGACTAGTAAGTACACACACACACACACACACACACACACACACACACACACACACAGAAATTGTTAGTACTTTTGTCCTAAAGCTGATGTAGGAAGAAATATTAGGAAGAAACAAAAAAGCTCTAAAAAGATGCACTATGCCCAGACACCAGTGGCTCACACCTGTAATCCTAGCTACTCAGGAGACAGATCTGAAGATTGTGGTTCAAAGCCAGCCCAGGCAGGAATAGTGAGGCTCTTATCTCCAGTTAACAACCAAGAAAATAATTTGTAATCAATTCCATAATTGTGGTCCAGAACAAAAATTTGTTTGTTTTTTTTTCTAAGAAGCTCAGCACTTAAGCATTTTAGGCCTTGTCCTAAATACTCTGCTCTGTCCTTTCCTATAGATTATCTATGGTTAGAAGCAAAATGTAAACAAAGAACAATGACTTTACCCCCATAAAACTTGGTTTACAAAAATAGGCCATGTTCCAAATTTAACCTGCAGCCTGTCCTTTATTGACTCCTGGACTTTCCAGAAAACTTGACATTTTAAGGATTTCTTTTTTCTATAGAGTTGCAGGATTTAAGTTTCGGGAAATATGACAGCATAAACTAAGAATCACAACATGAGACTGCCAAATCATAGAAGGGCCTGGAAGCATCTTTAAAATACAGTTGCCCAGATCTTATCCAGCATAACAATCATGTGTTCCTTCTAAAATGCCCAAGCATGATTCTGCCTTGCACCCTCAGCCAGAACCAACATTTATCTGTTCCAGACCCCTCAGTTTACAGAGGAACCTCGCACTTAGCAGCTGAGTCAAACAACTGGTTAATTGCAGATCTGAACAGAGCCCCAGGTCTGCAGGCTCCCATCCTATAATGCTTTTGCTTTTTTTTTTTTTTTTTTGCTAGTCCAGGGCTTTAAATTAGGGCCAGGGCACTTTCATTCATTCATCTGTTTTGCTCAAGGCTATACTGCTTTACCACTTAAGCCACAGCCCTACTTCCTGCTTTTTGGTGGTTTGGTGCTTTTTTGTGAGATTCTTATCTTCAATAAGATAAAGAGACTTACAAACTTTTCCTGCCCAAGCTGGCTTCAAACTGTAATCCTCAGCTACCTAAGTATCTAAGATTACAGACATGAGCCACCAGTGCCAAGGTCCTATAATTTTATTTCTACTGATCCAGAAGCTTCTTATTTATATAAGCACGTAATCCAGAGAGCTACTATTGAATTTTAAGTTTTTCCGTTATCGTCTGTAAGTTTCTTTTTTTTTTTTTTGGTTAATTGGTTGGCCTTCTTAGTAGCTGCTAGTTCAGGTATTGTGCATTGTACAGAGCCTGAGAATGTAACCTAGCATTCTTGAGGCCTTAGGTTCTATCCCTAGGACCCCCCAAAGCAAATAATATAAAGAATCACAGGGGGAAAAAAAAACTGTCTCTTTCTTATATGAAAATTAAACTTGTGTTTAGGAAGTGCTCTGTACTATGAATTTGGTATTAAGTTCATTTTGGTTTTGTCTTGTTAAGTTTCCAGTGCTGGGATTGAACCCAGGCCCTAGAATGCACTCTTACACCCAGATGAAGTAAGTGCCTGAGCATTTGTGCTGTGGCTTACACTATCTTCAGGGTCCACTGCCTGTGCAAACCACAGGGGAGGAAACTAGGTTTGTGTTCGTTTGGGAGAGCCTGCTGTCTAGCTAGCCACATGCCTAGGGCTCAATTCACATGACAGCCCTGTAAGGCCAGCTTTATCACTACCCCACTTTACAGCTGATACGAGGCCCAGAGAGGATGAATAATAGCCCACAAGAAACAAAGACAGAGCTTGGGGACCCACACTTTCATCACCCCAGACACACAACTAAAACTTTACCAAAGGCCAGTACCTATTTCTATAGGTGCTTTGTTTTATTTTTTAATGGAGTTTTTTGTTGGATTTTTGTTGGTTTTGTTTGTTTTTAACAGTGCTGGGATTCCCAAGTACCTACACTTGCTACACAAAGAATTCTACTCACAGGGGGCCAGGAGTTTGGCCTAGTGGTAGAGTGTTTGCCTAGCATACACAAAGATCCTGGTTCGATTCCTCAGAACCACGTCACACGAAAAAAGCCACAAGTAGTCCTGCAGCTTAAGTGGTAGAACTCTAGCCTTGAGGTAGCCCAAAGACAGTGCCCAGGCCTGGGGCTTAAGTCCAAGGACTGGCAAAAAGAAAAAAAGGAGAAAAACTACTCCCACATGCCCATCCCACAAAAAAAAAAAAAAAAAACAAAACAAATATTTTTGAAGTAACTAGTAGCCTTACCTGTGGGCGCTCCCCCGAAGTGAGAGGCCTGACTATCCCAGCACTCTTCTTATAGGCCACCATCCGTAGCTGCTAAGATGTGTCTGATTGGACAAATGAGCAGTGTCCCAGTATTCGCTGAAGGCGCGAAGCATCTTGAGAGCCCTGTGTGACCTCCTAGCTGGTTCCTCCCTTGATATTCACCCACTCTTTGGCCAGAGAGGGCCGGCAAGCCCAGCACCCAGCCTCTGCCACGCTGCTCTCTCTACAGCATCACCTGCCACCATTGCTGGAGAGTCATTGCTAGGCATTACTGGCAACAGACATATTGAATCACAGTGTCTGTCACCAGGTATCACCCTGCACCCTGCTCTCTATTATAGAGATTTCTTGAGAAAGAAAACTTTCTGACCTTCATACATAGAATGTTTTTGCCTTTCCTGAGCTCTGCTTTCCCCTTATGGATGTTGTGAATGTTTAACCTCTGGTTAGCTGCCAAAAAGCTTAGAGCCAAACCTGTGGCTCACCTGTAACAACTGTGCTCTCTGCCTCATTAACTTTGTTCCTGGCTCCAGCTTTATGTCTCTAGTTCCTCCTCTCTCTCTCTCTTTCCGCCTGTCTGCCTCTCCCTCTCTTCTCTGTCTTGTACCTGTTGGATAAGAGTTCACCTTCCAGCTCCTGGTTATTCTTTCTTCTTAATTAACAGCCCTGTATTATTTCTGAAGTGATTCAGATTATTATATACTCTATGTACATAAAAACATCTTGGATGCATTTTATTTAGGCCATTTAGCTTTTAATTAAAAGGTATGGGCCTGGGCCAAGAGTTTGGCCTAGTAGTAGAGTGCTTGCCTAGAATGCACAAAGACCCAGGTTCAATTCCCCAGTACCACATACATAGAAAAAGTCCAGAAGTGGTACTGTGGATCAAGTGGTAAAGCTGTAGCCTTGAGAAAGCCCAAGGACAGTGCCCGGGCCCTGAGTTCAAGCCCCAGGACTAGCAAAAAATAAAAATAAAAAATAAATACAAGGAATGGGCCTGAGATGTGGCTCAGTGGCAAAGTACCCGCCTAGCAAGTACATTGTCCTAGGTTCAATCCCCAGTACCAAAAAAGAAAGAAAGAAAAACAAAAAAGGCATACATTTATTTTTGACAGGTTTTGGTCAATGGAAATGGCATATCACAATTTTTTAGCCAGATTTACTTAAATTGATATCATAATATAGCCCTGTTATTTTTATAGCAGTTTCACTGTTTCCTTATATATATATATATACATAACATGCTTTATGCTCTCAGTGTGTACTTCAGTTTGTTGTTGTGTGATCTTTAGAAATACTATACTTTCAGGTCAGTTAGATGTTGAGTCTGTACTCAGAATATTACGTCATCTACACCTGTCCAACTTCCTGTCCTTGTTAGTATTCTGCCTGCTGCTAATCGCATCAACAACTCATTCCTGCCATGAAAGAATCGTTCTGTTATTTAGATAAGTTAATATGAATGGATATTTGTTTCCCAATTTCATTTTCTTTGGTTGGTGTGGGGTCCTGTGCAGATGTTCTGATAACCAGTTTGCATAAATATTATTTATATAGCCTTTTTTTAACTCATTACCTGCCTTGATGCACAATCCTGTGGCCATCCTACAACTCTGAGGACGAAAGGCAAGATGGCCTTTTTACAGGCAACAGAACCAAAATAAGATCATCCCGCTGACACTTCAGAACCTCAGTGGCAAGTCAATAATAAGACTGAAGCTAGACCCAGGTCTTCTGTGCATGGTTCCTTTCAAAAAGTCAAAAAGAGGGCTGGGAGTGTTTGCCTGGCATGCACGAAGCCCTGGGTTCAATTCCTCAGTACCACATATACAGAAAAAGCTGGAAGTGGTGCTGTGGCTCAAGTGGTAGAGTAATGTCTGTCTTACATTGTGAACATCACAGTCTTACCCTACCCCTCAGGCTGAAAAAGGAAAATGACTAAACCCCTGACATCAGTTGGGTGCATAGCTAATTCCACAATCAGGAATGAATTTCATTGCTACCATTTTCATGATTTTCTGTCCCCGAAGTTATTGTACTTTTGGGTGTGGCATGTGTGCACGTGCGTGCATGTCAGTGCCAGTGCCACCCAGTCTTGGGGCTTGAACTCAGGACCTATTCACTGACCCTAAGCTTTTGCTCAAGACTGGTATTCTACCACCACTTAAGCCTCAGCTCTATTTCTAGCTTTTCTAGTAGTTCATTGGAGATGAGCATCTCATAAGACTGGCTGGCTTCTCAGTCTCCTGAATAGCTGGGATGACAGATGTGAGCCCCTGGCTGTTATTGTGCTTTTTAACCACGGGTCTCACGGCTGTTGCTCTCTAAATTGTGGAAGGAGGAAGCAGTGTTATAGCTTCTCTCTTGAAAGTGAATGTTGTAATGGAAACTATTCCCCTTGGTAATTAGTAGCTCTTTTTTTTTTTTCTTCAGACCCTTTGGATTCATCTTCAGTCCAAAAATAACTTACTGCTCTTAACCATATATATATTTGTCCAAGAGTCAAAATACATTTACTGCTGCAGGGACTGGGAGTGTAGCCTAGTGGTAGAGTGCTTGCCTAGCATGCATAAAGCCCTGGGTTCAATTCCTTGGTGCCATATACACAAAAAGGGGCCAGAAATGGTGCTGAGGCTCAAGTGGTAGAGCAGTGGCCTTGAGAAAGCTCAGTGACAGTGGCCAGCCCCTGAGTTCAAAGCCCCATGACTCACAAAAAAGCAGCATTTACTGCTGTGACATCTGGTAAAACATCAGCCACAGTTTTAATCCATCCCTCTATGTAAATGGATATTTTAGCCCTCAGACTTAGACTGCCTGCATGGAAAAAGTGTCCAGTGGTTCTCACACAGCACAGAAGCTGGAGTTTCTTTGCCAGGCATTATTGTGGTTAAGCACTTTACAATGCCATTTAATGCCTTGCCCCCTGCAGGAGTAGCCTGGATAATGAACACTGCCCTCTGCCTCTCCTCAGCTCCTGAAGCTCCCGAGCTAGCCCCTGCCCTGTGCAATGGACCCGGTGGTCCTCAGCTATATGGACAGCCTGCTGCGCCGTTCGGACGTCTCGCTCCTGGATCCCCCATGCTGGCTCAATGACCACATCATTGGCTTCACCTTTGAGTACTTTGCCAACAGTCAATTCCATGACTGCTCGGACCACGTGTGCTTCGTCAGCCCCGAGGTCACTCAGTTCATCAAGTGTGCCAGCAGCCCGGCAGAGATTGCGGGGTTCCTCGAGCCCCTGGACCTTCCCCACAAGAGGGTGGTCTTTCTACCCATCAATGATAATTCCAACCAGGCAGCGGGAGGAACCCACTGGAGCCTCTTAGTTTATCTCCAAGACCAAAACAGCTTCTCTCACTACGATTCCCACAGCAGAACCAACTCAGTCCACGCGAAGCAGGTAGCAAAGAAACTGGACGCTTTCTTAGGCCGGCAAGGAGACAGACTGATCTTTGTGGAGGAGAAAACAGCTGCTCAACAAAACAGCTATGACTGTGGCATGTATGTGGTGTGCAACACCGAGGCCTTGTGCCAGAACTTCTTTCGACAGCAGCCTGAGTCCCCGCTGCAGCTCCTCACCCCCTCCTACATCACCAAGAAGAGGAGAGAATGGAAAGAGCTCATTGTCAGACTGGCTAAAAATTAGTCCCTGAAGAATCCCCACGCGTCTGGACATCTCCTGCCTCCCCCCAGTCAGTGCATGGCTGCGGAGCTCAGTGCCTCATCCCTCTCAGATGCCAGGGAAATGAAAACTGACTGACTGTGCTTCCCTTTTTTTTTTTTTAGCTTTAGTTTTTTGAAAACTGTTCCCCTCTGTACTATCCTAATGGAAGTTTCGCTTTAACTTCAACTTGAGAGCAATAAATTCTTTGAAAATGTCTTCTAAAACAAACTTAACATTTATTACACACACGGTTCAACTACGGATCTTCTTACTATTAATGGTCACTCCAAAGGAAAAGCCACCATCTGTAAAACATCAAAATAGGAGGGCTGGGAAGGTGGCTTAGTGGCAGAGCACTTGCCTAGCATGCATGAAGCCCTGGGTCCCTTCCTCAGTACCACATACCCAGAAAAGGTCAGAAGTGGCGCTATAACTCAAGTGGTAGAGCATTAGCCTTGACAGGGTCAGGGATAGAGCCCAGGCCCTGAGTTCAAGCCCCATGACTGGCAGAAAAAGAAAAAGGAAAAAGAAATCTAGGAGAGGCCGGGAGTTTGGCCTAGTGGTTAAAGGGCTTGCCTAGCATGCATGAAGACCCGGGTTTGATTCCTTGGTACCACATACATAGAAAAAAGCCGGAAGTGGTGCTGAGGCTCAAGTGGTAGAGCTCTAGCCTTGAGAAAGTCCAAGGCCAGTGCTCAGGCCCTGAGCTCAAGCCCAGGACTGGCAAAAAAAAAAAAAGAAATCTAGGAGAATGTCAGAAGAGAACCATAGAAGAGCCAGGAATTCATTGAGCAGCCTATAGAATTAAAGAGATCACTTGGCTGGAATTAAATCAAGGCCTAACTTACTCATAGTTCTCCAGTGTCTCTTCCGTTCACCATACATTCTGGCTACCAAGTCATGCTTGCCAAATGTTTGCAAGTGTTGAATAAAAATGATGTTGGAGGCAGGTGCTGGAGGCAGGTGCCAGAGACTCACACCTGCAATCTAGCTATGTGGGAAGCTGGGATCTGAGAATCGCAGTTTGAAGCCAGACCACGTAGCAAAGTCTATGAGACTACCATCTCCACTTAACCCACAGAAAACCAGAAGTGATGCTGTGGCTCAAAATGATAGAGTGCTAACCTTGAGTGAAAAGAGCTCAGGGACAGTGCCCAGACCCTGAGTTTAAACCCCACAACCAACAAAATACAAAAGATGTTGGCTGGCTCATTTCTATTTTCCTAGCTACTCAGGAAGCCGAGATCTGAAAATTATGGTTCAAAACCAACCGAGGCAAGAAAGTACATGAGATTCTTATCTTCAATAAAGCACGAACAAGCTAGAAGTAAATTTGTGGGTCAAGTGGTAGAGTACTAGTCTTGAACAAAAAAGAGCTCAGGGACACCATCTAGGCCCTGAATTTAAGCCCTAGGATCTGCACAAAGAAAAAAAAATGGTGTTAGCCCATCTTTATTTAGGAAAGGGAAAATCTGGAATAACTTCATTGAATAACTTCCTTTGCTTAGTGAGCCAGAGTGACTTAGTACTCAATTGATAACTGCCTTTCTTTCCCTTGTCTGCTAACCAGGCATTCTTCCCTTTAAAACCAAGATTCTTTGATCCTTAAATTCCTGATGACTCCCAAAGATTATCTGTGATTTCAGATCAACATTTCTGGTGATTTCTGGTTATTGTATCTGGAAGTTAGTGGGTTTTTTGTTTTGTTTGCCAGTCCTGGGCTTGAGCTCAGGGCCTGAGCACTGGCCTTGGGTTTTCTCAAGGCTAGAGCTCTACCACTTGGACCACAGCACCACTTTCAGCTTTTTCTATGTATGTGGTACTGAGGAATCAAACCCTAGGTCTTTGTACATGCTAGACAAGCACTGTACCACTAGGCCAAACTCCCAGCCTTAGTGGTTGGAGTTTCTTGGGTTTTTGCCAGTTCTGGATCTTATACTCAAAGCCTGACCATTGTCTCTTAGGTTTTATTGTTGTTTTGTTTTCTTTTCTTTTTGTTGGTCTTGGGGCTTGAAATCTGGGTCCTGTCCCTGAGCTTTTCAGCTCAAAGATACTGCTCTACCACTTTGAGCCACAGTGCTATCTCTGGTTTTCTGGTGGTGAATTAGAGTCTCACAGACTTTAGTGCCCAGGCTGGCTCTGAGCCGTGATCTTCAGATCTCAGCCTCCTGAGTAGCTAGGAAAACAAGCATGAGGCCATAGCTCCACTTTCAGTTTTGTTTTGTTTTTTAGGGAGGGGATTTAATTGGAGATAAGTCATATTAATCTGTCTGGTTTGGGGGTTTCCTGGTGGGGGGGTTGGTTTTTGTTTGTTTATTTTTGCCAGTTCTGGGGCTTGAACTCAGGGTCTGGGCACTGTTCTTTTTTTTTTTTTTATTGTAATTAGTAAAAGGGTTACATGATATTTGCCAGATAGAAGGTGCATTAATTCACATACATTGATACCCTTTCACATGTCTTGGTACCCATTTCCCTCCCCCCCACACCCCCCACCTGGGCACTGTTCTTGAGCTTCTTTTCCCAAGGCTAGCACTCTACCACTTAGGCCGCAGTACTACTTTTGGCTCTTTTTGTGTATGTGGTACTGAGAAATGGAACCCAGGTCTTCATGCATGCTAGGCAAGCACTTTACTCTTAAGCCACATCCACAGCCCTTAGGATAGTTTTGAACCATGATCCTCAGATCTCTTCCTCCTGAATAGCTAGGATTACAGGCATGAGCAACAGCACCTGGCAAGTTGGTTATTTTTTAACTCCAAGGGCTGGTTATTTTTTAACTCCAAAGGGTAAAAGTGACTTCTCAGCCCTTTTACTTATTTCAAAATGCAATGTGGCAGGGAGTTTGGCCTAGTGGTAGAGTGCTTGCCTAGCATGTACAAAGACCCGGGTTTCAGTTCCTTGGTACCACATACACAGAAAAAGCTGGAAATGACGCTGTGGCTCAAATGGCAGAGTGCTAGCCATGAGAAAGCCCAAGGACAGGGCCTAAGCCCTGAGTTCAAGCCCCAGGACTGACAAAAAAATACAATGTGATTTTTAAAATGTGGAAGTAGCCAGGGGCATATAGAAATATCATCTCTCTAAAGCCACTGATTTTTTTTTTCAGTTGACTCCAATAATCCTCAACAGGTAAGTTGGGAGCACACATTAATTTCTGTTCCTAATGAAAATGAGATTGCAATGCAATCTCATTTTGAAACCAAAGATTTACTTCACCTATAAAACTTACTTCAGCCACCCCCACCCCCGCAGCCCTCATAACCCAAAATAACCTCCCCAGCAGTGGCCACAGAGGCAGAAACTCAGTTCCTTTTAGCCAGGAAGGGGAAAACACACAGTGTAAAAAAGTACAGGTTGCATAGCAGGCCTGAGTGAAACAGGAGTTATAACAGGTCAAAGAGAAAGAAAGCTACAGAAAAAAGTTTCCACTTCATTTAAGTATGGTTGGGATAAAAAGACCTAATGAAAGACAGGGTCCGTAAAAGATTAGCCACTGGCAATGAAACAGAGGTAAAAAGGCCAGCAGGGACAGCAAGAAGAGCTACTCTAGATTCTGACAGGCCACTGGGGGTGGGTAAAGATAAGAAAGCAATTCTATCTCCATGACTGTTGACTTAGACTTGAAAGCGTCAAATCTCTCCTGGGAGAAGTTGTCATATCTTTCTGATAAAGCCAAGTCTGCTTACTTCAATGTCAGTCTTTTCTATTTCCCTAAGGTTTATGCTAGGGATAAATCACTTTTTTTTTTCTTTCTAAATGAGCTAATTCCTTTAAGAAAAAGGAGATTGTAAGGTCTCACCCAAATATGTAGCTTGTTGGACTGTGTCATGTTAAAGGAGTTGTGTCATTTGTAAGTTAGTATTAGAAATAGACAGGAGTGGGGCCGGGAGTTTGGCCTAGTGGTTAAAGTGCTTGCCTAGCATGCATGAAGACCCGGGTTCGATTCCTTGGTGCCACATACATAGAAAAAAGCCGGAAGTGGTGCTGAGGCTCAAGTGGTAGAGCTCTAGCCTTGAGAAAGTCCAAGAACAGTGCTCAGGCCCTGAGCTCAAGCCCAGGACTGGCAAAAAAAAAAAAGAAATAGACAGGAGTTTGAATTTGGAGTATTACACTTTGTACCTTATACACCATGTATTTGCACCTGTTTGACCATTCACAGTTACTGTTACATGATACAAAATAGGTCTGCTGGTATTGTGTTCACTTCTCTCTTAGAGTCAAAATGATCAACTCTGAGCCTGGTATAGTGGTTCATGCCTATGGTTTCAGCACTTTCTATGCTAAGCCAGTGTCAGCTACATAACAAGATCCTGTCTCCAAAAAGAAATGATCTGTTAGGCAAAATACAACCTCAAAATATTCAAAAGGAAAGCAGATTATTCTAAGTTGGGTTAGAGTCAAACTGAATTACCTTGCTTTTCAGACTTGCTGCTGTGTTATGCTGTAACTGTTCACATTTGTTCCCACTCACACTCAGTATGGAATTGAGAACAGTCATTATGTCTAAAACTAACTCTGGATGGTCATTAAAAAAAAAAAAAAGCAGCATCAGCTGGTTGTAGGTGGCTCATGCCTATAATCCTAGCTACTCAAGAGGCTGAGATCTGAGGAGCATGGTTCAAGCCAGCCTAGGCAGGCAGGCAAAGCAGTAATGGAGTCATCTCTACTTTCACCACCTAAAAAGCCCAAAGCAGAGCTGTGGTTCAAGTGGTAGAGCACTAGCCTTAAGTGAATCAGCTCAGGGACAGCGCCCTGGCCCATGCCCCAGGAGCAGAACAAAAAACAAAAATAGTATCAATGTGTTTTCTGTTTATTACTTCTTCACCACAAATATTTCCACTAGGTCTATAGGGGCTATTTATTAACAAATATTTATGAAGTGCATAAGCACTGGTCCTACCTCGATAATTTTGATTTACCAGTAGATCATATTTCTTCTAATGCTTTATCCATTTTTAATAGACTTTCCTTTGAGAAAGGATCTTGCTCAAGCAAGACTGTAAGTCTTACTATAGCCATATATACTGTGCTTTTGTTTCATATACTTATTTTTATTCGTATTTATGTAATTTCAATGTATTTATTAGCACATATTAGTTGTGCTAACAACTAATGATTCTGCCTTACATAGACTCAATATCCACCAATCAACTGAGTATGTTTTAAAAAATAATCATTCCGTTAAAATTTCATTGAAGTTTTTTATCAGACACAGTTATTTACTTATACAGAAAATGTGGGGTTTTTCTTACAGTAGAAAAGGAGAACATAACTACAGAAACCTACATGCTGTGAGACCTGGGACATTTTTAATCAAATCTAAGCTGTCCTCGGTGATAAACTTAGAACCCGGGGCAGCCTGAGATATGGAGCCTCTCCTGCCAGCTGAAGGGAGTTTTGAGGCAGATGCTGTAAGGACTGAATGTCTGTGCAAGGAACATGACAGAGACCACGACATGGCCACCCCTTCTGGGTGGCGATCAAGTTCAGCCTTTAAGACTTAACAGCAAGTTTGAGAAGTTAGTTTTATATCTCTATACAGTCAAATAGCTGTGTCAAAAATGGCCCTATGACACCAGTAGCTCACGCCTGTCATCCTGACTATTCAAGAGGCTGAGATCTGAGGATCAAAGTTCAGAGCCAGCCTGGGCAAGAAAGTCCGCAAGACTCTTTATCTCCAATTAATCACCAGAAAAAAGGAAGCATAGGTGTCCTTCCAGTGCTAGAGCACTAGCCTTGAGCAAAAAAAGCTCAAGATCAGAAATGGAGCTGTCGCGTAAGAGGTACAACAATAACCTTGAGTACAAAAAAGCTCAGTATCCAGGCCCTGAGTTCAAGCCCCAGGACAAGCACTGAAAAGGAGGAAGACAAAAGAGAAGGGAGAGAGGAGAAACTGTCCCAGAATCCAACCAGACCCATGACCCCCAGCTGGGGAATCTAAGATGAATCTGGTTGTCACAAGCAGAAGTTGGGAGACCACTGGCGTCAGATGGGTCCAGGTGAGCTAAGCACCCCAAACAGGATAACCCCCTACCCCATAACAGAATTATCCAGCCCAAAATATCTACAGTGCTGAAGAGACCATGATCTGGAGTTAAGAAACCACAATTAGAGAAGCATGGACTACAGGCTTTATTATCCACTGTGAACAGCACTGCCAGACCAGCCTTCCTAAAATTCCTGTCTTTCACCCCCTCCCCTGTCTTTCACCGCCTCCCCCTCTTCTCCA
The DNA here is from genome assembly GCF_031878675.1 of Megascapheus bottae. NCBI lineage: Eukaryota > Metazoa > Chordata > Mammalia > Rodentia > Geomyidae > Megascapheus > Megascapheus bottae. The sequence continues at coordinate 3,336,684 of NC_143538.1, read as the reverse complement.
TCCCCTCTCCCTCCTTTCCCTCTCCCCCCTCATATCCTGGATCTTAGAACTTAGACCCTCCAGGACTTGGTCCATTTCTGTACCCTCTCTGCAGCTGTAATTGTCTTCTCAAGGTGAGGTTTTTCCCCTGTACCACCCAACTCTGTCCTACTTCCACCTGGCCTCACAGGAGCTGCATCTGCTGGTTCCACTCCCCACTGGCTGTTTGCAAGTAACATGGACTCACTAGTTTCACATTGTTATCAACCTCACTTTTCCCGATTGGCCTCCCTCGAAGCTCCCTGAAAGATGCTGTATTGTATTTCTGGTCTACCAATCTCCATTTCCACAGTATAAAGTATGAAAACTGTGTTATTCTATGGAGAGTCAGAAGAGATCAATGCTTACCTGTAGAGCCAGGTGCGTGAATCACGCCTATACTCATAGCTAACCCAGGAGGCCAAGATCTAAGGATGGAGATTTGGCGTTAACCCAGGCATACAAATCTATGAAACTCTTTTCTCCAGTTAACCACACCAAAAAGGCTGGACCTAGACATGTGGCTCAAGTGGAAAAGCACCAACCTTGAAATGAAAAAGCTAATGGAGAGTATCCTAGCACCAAGTTCAAGCACCAGCACATGCACACATATCCACACGCAGACATACACCCACTCCCACATACAGGTATGCAGCTAAGTACTCAGAAAATGATAGCCTTGTAGTATCTCTAGCAGCATATCCCCCCTCCCCCCCACCAGTATTTCCTAAATTGCTTAAATAGAGTCATGTGCTCTAGAGATCAAGCCATTCGAAAGAGCCTGGCGTTTGAACCAGCAGCAAAGACAAGTTCCCATCAGAAATCCTATACCAAATGAGCATGCCTTCTTGCCACTCGGGATTTGGGGGCCGTGGGTGTCACATTTTCCCAAAGCAATGCCAAGTGGCCCTTCCAACATGGACACAAGCCACCAAGCAGCTTCTTCTAACTGTCCCCACTGTAGCCCAGTTTCCAAGGCTGCTGGCTGGAGTGGATACCAATTTGCCGCCCTCTCTGCTGGGCCCCCACCCCATCCCAAGTGTTTGTGTTCAAGCCTGGGAAGCATCTGTGTGAGGACACTGAGGCCTGGGCTTGGCCTCGCCCCAAGCCGAAGAGAGCAAGAAGCCAGCGGAGAAACTACATTCCGAGCCTCCCAAGTTTGGCTTTGGGCCAGGCACTGAGTGGCATACAAGAAGGAACATTCCAGAAATCCAAGGAACCCTGCCAGCAAAAAGGCAGCCCAGTTGGCAGGGACTTTCAGGGCGCCAGGTGCTCCTCATCTGGCCAGGGGTCAGACAAGCAGGGGGGCACCCATGGTTATTTCAGAGGTGTCATGGCCTCCCCCTATTTTGCTTTCAGCTAGGATTTAAATTTCAAGCCTCAGCCAGGGGGTTGGTGGCTCACACCTGTAATCCTCCACTACTTAGGAGGCTAAGATCTGAGGATCACAATTGGAATCCAGCCTGGGGAAGAAAAGGCTGAGACTCTTATCTCCAATGAACTAGCCACTAAAAAGCCAGAAGTGGTGCTGTGGCTCTAGTAGTAGAGTACTGGCCTTGAGCAAAAATGCACAAGGCCAGCACCCAGGTCCTGAGCTCAAGCCTCAGGACTGGTACACACACACACACACACACACAATAGCTGTCTTTTCTTCCAGCCTTCCCACCAATCAGACTTTCAAAACCATCTGGAGCGCCCTAGAGAACCAGAGGAGCCAAAGAATATAGGGTTTGATGTGCTCCATTGGAGAGGATCAGCCCCTGACCTTGCAGGGACGCCCATTCCCAGCAGGAATTAGAAGAGGCCTGGGCCTGTTTTCACCCAGCATTGGAGACTTGCTCAGACCTTTCTCTTGACAGTGGAGAAGGAAATCTTGCTGGGCTCTGCTGCCACCTAGTGGAAGAATCACAATCCCTGCCTTCTCAGGGACACAAGAACTAGGGGTTGAGGCAAAACCAGAGAAGTTTCTCCTGGGTTCCAAGGTCCACCTGCTGGGTTTGCAGGTGGACTGCAAAATGAGCTGTGGGATCTCACCTGTGGCAGACATGCTGCTTGGGCAGGCTCGTGAATGGGTAGGGAGTTTCTTATTCCCAGAATGTCTCCCCGTGGGCTAAAAGTCCTTGCTGACTGAACTCATCCACCAGAGGACTTTTTGCTAGAACTCCCCAGGACCTTTCCTCTCCAGCTAAGACCCATGCTATAAGCCTGAGCCATCCCTACAGACTTAAGGCAGGTATTTCTCTTAAAATGCCAGTTCACTGCAAGCCGGGCACCAGTGGTTCAAGCCAGGAATCTTTTTTTTTTTTTTTTGCCAGTCCCAGTGCTTGAGCTCAGGGCCTGAGCACTGTCCTTGGGCTTTCTCAAGGCTAGAGCTCTACCACCTGAGCCACAGCACCATTTCCAGCTTTTTCTTTGTATATGGTACCGAGGAATTGAACTTGGATCTTTGTGCATGCTAGGCAAGCACTCCACCACTAGGCCAAACTCCCAGCCCTCAATCCAGGAATCTTCACTTAATCAGCAAAAAACTGGAAGTAGAGGTATGGCTTATGTGGTAGAACATCAGCCTTAAGGGAAAAAAAGTCAGGGAAAGTGTCCCGGGCCCTGAGTTCAAGACCCACAGCTCATTTCAACTTGAATATAAGAGAAATAATTGTCTTATCTTCTCTGTGTTGCTGTAGTTATTACTTGCTTCCTGAGACTACTGCGAAGACATTAGTTTGATTTCTCCAAGTTTTTCAGATATATAGTCACCCTTAATGTCCTTTTTTTTTTTTTTTTTTGCCAGTCCTAGGCTTGAGCTCAGGGCCTGAGCACTGTCGTTGGATTTTCTCAAGGCTAGAACTCTACCACTTGAGCCTCAGCACCACTTCTGGCTTTTTTTTCTATGTATGTGGTACCAAGGAATCAAACCCGGGTCTTGGTGCAAGCTAGGCAAGCACTCTACCAGTAGGCCAAACTCCCGGCCCCTTAATGTCCATTTTTATATCCAGGTGTTTAATCCTGTTAAAGGAAAGCACTTAAGCAACCACTAAACCACCCTACCAGCCTCAAACCTTCTGATCCAATCTGTCACCCCAGGAACATAGAAAACCCCAACTCTCTGTGCCTAGAAACCTCACCAACCTCTTTATAATATTATGTATATGCTCAGTGCTCTCCCTTAGTTTGCTCAAGGCTAATGCTCTACCACTTGACCCACAGCTCCACTTCTGTTTTTGTTTTTTTGGTGTTTCATTGGAGTTAAGAGCCTCACAGATTTTCCTCCTGAGTAGCTAGGATTATAGGTAGAAAGTCACTGGCACTCAGCTGTTTTGCTCTTTTAGAGAAATACCTACTGAAGTCCACTCCTCATTTTCTGGGTGTGTTGTTGGTGACTGTTGTTGACTTGGCCTCCACAGGCCTCTCCCTCTCAAGGTTAAGGTCCCTAGTCAAGTAGACAGCTACTGTTCCACGGACTTAGAAACTCCACCCCTACCCCAGCTCTTGAGATAGGGATTCGGCTTCCAGAAATTCCTTTCCCAGCTCCTCCCAGGGCTGGCTTCTTATTCTTCAGACCATTCTCAAAAGTTCTCTGCTACCCTAACTAGTTCTCTTTAAGTTGATCATTGGTGGGACTTGAAGTTGGAGCCTGGGCTCTTTTGCTCAAGGCTACTACTTTGAGCCACAGCGCCACTTCAGGTTTTCAGGTTAGGCTAATTAGAGATAAGCACCTCACAGACTTACCTGCCTGGACTGACTTCGAACTACAATTCTCAGATCTCAGCCTCCTGAGTAGTTATGATTACAGGTGTGAGCCACCAGTGCTCAGCTGCCAATTCTCTATCTCTCATCACTGGGGGGGGTGTTATTGGTTGTTATTGGTGTGTGTTATTGGTTGATATTGAGGCTTGAACTTCGAGCCTGTGTGTGTGTGTGTGTGTGTGTGTGTTGATACTGAGGCTTGAACTTCGAGCCTGGGCACTGTCCTTTGGCTTTTTCATTCAAGGCTGATGCTCTATCACTTTAGCCATAGCTCCCCTTCTAGCTTTTTGGTGGTTAACTGGAGATAAGGGTCTCTTATACTTTGTTGCCTAAGCTGGCTTTGAGATGATCCTCAGATCTCAGCCTCTTGAGTAGCCAACATTACAGGCGTGAGCCACTGGCATCTGGCTCTTTCTTTCCTTCATGAAATCCAAGCACAATCTCTAGTCATGTTGTTTACAAACTTATCGAAACTTAACCTTTACATGAGACATAAAATTGTTTGGGGGGGGTCACATACAACTGACATGTCCACTGCTTAGACAAGAGCTAACACATTGTCTGGGCTCAACAATTTTTGTGGTCCACAGAAAGAAAAAGGCACTATGACCCAAATTGGAATTTAGTGATAGAAAAGGCCCCTGGAGGTTTCTGGCTTTGAGTCCCAAGCATTAATTCCTGATTCAGATTTGAGCCAAGAACACTGCTTTGCCCATGCCCAAGGGAAATGGGGACATATTCCCAAGAGTCCACCCAATAGAGATGGAGGCTGTGTTATCTCTGGTCCTCCTTTTCTCTCCTGTGTCTGAGGTTTCAGTCAGCTCTGATAAAGTGCTTTGACGGTACCGGGGGCCAGGGGATCATGCTGTAATCCTTGCTACTCAGGAGGCTGGGATCTGAGGATCACAATTCAAAGCCAGTTAGGGCAAGAAAGCCTGTGAGGTTCCTACCTCCCATAAACTACCAGAAAGATGGCTGGCCACTCATGGTTCATGCCTGTAATCCTAGTTACTCAGGAGGCTGAGATGTGAGGATTAAAATTTGAAGCCAGCCCAGGCAGGAAAGTCTGTGAGACGCTTATCTCCAGTGAACCACCAGGAAAGTCCAAGCGGCACTGTGGCTCAACGTGGTAGAGCACTAGACTTGATCAAAAAGAGAGCCCAGGCCCCTAATTCAAGCCATGACCTCAAAAAAAAAAAAAAAAAAAAAAAAAAAAGCTGGATGTGGAGCCATGGCTCAAAGTGACAGAGCACTAGCCTACCACTTTGAGCTCAGGGACAACACCCAAGCTTGAATTCAAGTCCTAGGAACAACACACACACACAAAGTTCTTTGAGGTTTAAATACCATTGGCTCTCCCAGGTGATAAGTTTGAGAGTCAAAGTACCTTTAGTGTGTAGCCAAGGGATACAAATGAACTTTCCATACTGCCAGGAGGGAAAAAAAAAAAAAATGTTTTTTTTTTTTTAATTTATTTAAAATGTTTTCAAAGGCTAATGTCAAAGGGGCAGGCCTGGGGAGCTGTACCAAACTGGCAGAGACTCCACTAACAAGCAGGAATATATAAATACTCACTGTTATAAATTAGCAAACAGAACGTACAGCAGTCCCAAGACTAGGTGGGAGAACAAAGGGACAGATGGGGGTGGGGAATCCCACAGGGGCTCAGGCTCCACCCCCTCAATCCCTGTACCCCCTCAAACACACCTCCAAAGCCACCCAGCCTGCACCTCACCTCCTGCCCTTTCTGAACCTGGGCTCTGGCTGGAGGTGAGTTTTGCCAGCCTGTTGGCACGTCCACACAGAACCTGGCATCTCATATGGGCCCCCTGGCACAACCTAGCAAGGCTCAGAGAATGGATTTATTCTCCTTGGCTTTCAGCAAGGACCAGGGAAAGGAGGTGCTAGGGCAAAGAGATTGTTTCCCTGAAAATATGATGGTAAAGAGTGATATGGGGAAGGGGGGGGTGAGGCCTCAACAAAACAAAGGGTTGGGGGAAGTATTCATTCCAGCGGCACTGCAGGAAAGCGAGTGCCAAGTTTCACCTGAGTTATACAGATTTGGTGCTAAGCTCAATCCTAGAAAGTGGGATGAGAAGAGAACCAAGGTCTGAGCCCAGGGAACTGCTTTCCACCTGTCAATCTATCCAGACTTATCTGCGTTTGTGATAAACAGGAGAAATGCAGTTCTGCACTATACAAGCAATTTCCAAGCTGGGCACTGGCAGGTGTCACCCTAGCAACTGAGATTGGAGGATCATGAGTTTGAAGTCAGGCTAGGCAGACAAATGAGAACAGAGAGTCTTATGCCCAGTTAATTAGCCAAAAAAGCTAGAAGTGGGAGAAAAAAAATAAAAACACAAAACACTAGTGTGTGGTGACCTTGGTGGGAGTGGGGAGCCAGAAGTGGAGGTATGGTTCAAATGGCCAAGTGCCAGCCTTGAGCAGAAAAAGGCAAGCAATAGCACAAGGCCCTGGGTTCAAGTCCCAATATTGGCATTCGCGTGCGCACACGCGCACACACACACACACACACACAGATTCATCTCTTGCTGGAATCTTAAACCTGAGCTTGTCCTCTATGCAGTCAACAGCCCCTGCCCCTGGGCCCCAGACCAGGGAGTCTTTGAGGCCTGCCAAGAGCACAGTATGTGAGGGACAGCCAAGCCCACACAGGCAATTCGGGTTCTGGCCTCTGTCCCTCCCCACCCCCTCCACCACCTAAGGGCCCTAATCCCTCTCATAGGTATCAAAGCGTGGCCTTCACCCCTTGAGAGGCCTCCAGGGCCCTGCTATGTGCCCAGTTGTTCCCAAAGAACAGGTTTATTTATACTTTTTTTGGGGGGGAGGGGTCCAGTCCTGGGCTTGAACTCAGGGCCTAGGCACTGTCTCTGAGCTTCTTTTGCTCAAGGCTAGTGCTCTACCACTTGAGCCACAAGGCTACTCCAGCTTTTTCCGTGCATGTGGTCCTGGGGAATGGAACCCAGGGCTTCATGCATGTTAGGCAAGCACTCTACCACTAAGCCACATTCCCAGCCCTCATTTCTACTTTTCGTTTTCTCTCATTTATGTGGTTGCTGAAGCTTGGTGCAGAATTCCTTAACTGGTCCCAAACATCTACTTTTTTTTTTTAAGTCCAGAAGTTGGAGGAGCCAGTTAATTTGCAAACTGGTACTTGAAATCACTGATTAAGGGATAAATCCATTCTTGAAGAGTTGGGGAGATGAAGAGGAAGAGGAGGAGGAGGAGGAGGAAGAAGGATCTAAAATATTTTCCTCATACTCCGTCACAGCACAGGAGCAGCATCAACCAAAGGAAATTGCTGGTAGAGACTTAGCACCCAGAATGTTCTTCTTGGAGATGGTATGGGGGACAAAGACCACGCCACTGTTACCTGCACACAGAAAGATGATCGGATCAGAGAAAAATCCAGAAGGCAGGTGCACACAGGAGAAGAGGCCATGCCATCATTCTTCCAGCCTTGCTTAGGGTCATCTCCCCAACCCCAAAGCAGGGGCAAATCCAGCCCTGGTAACAGGCAGCTTGGCTCCAAACCTCGAGTTCAAAAGGCCTCACCTGTGCCTGGGGTTGGGCCCGTCCCAGTTCAAAGAGCACAGTTGTTCTTCCAGCCGGGAGATGCGGAATGCCAAGTATGATGAAGACACAACCAGCAGGCAGATCCTGGTGGAACAGGGATAAGAAGAGGCTCAGGCTGTTAGGAGGTCTGGGGTTTGTTTGGATTGGCTTTGAACCACGATCCTCATATCTCAGCCTCCTGAAGAGCTAGGAAAAATGCTATGGTGGGTTTTGTTTGTTTGTTTCTCAGACAGGGCCTCACTCAGTAGCCCAGGCTGGATTGGAACTTATGACCCTCGCACCTCAGCCTCTCCCAAGGTTGGGATTACAGGCATGGATCATCACACCATGCCGGGAGGTAAATCTTCCTTCTATGAAGAAACTGAGCTGTGTCTGCAGTTGGAGGAATTCAAGAAGTCTACATTGCAGCCATGTTCAGGCCTGGGCATCATTCTTCCTTCAGGCCACGTGGGGGTCCTGAGACTTGTCCATGTAGAAATGTCCCCACAGCCCAGCAGGAATTCTGGACCCTTCCACTGAGCCCTGGAGCAAACAGCTAGGCTGCCTCCCCCACAACCCAGGGGTCCCCAGACAGCACCCTGTGAATTTGGCTGAGAACATTCTCCATCCCCACCCCCTCCCACACCCTCCCCACCCCCGGTCTGCCCTCCTCCCATAATAGTCACCTACATGACAAAGACGACTTTGAGAAGCCGGGAATCCCAGAGCCTCAGCTCCTGGTCGCCTGTGGGCTCCTCCTGCAGCTCATCATTCTCAAAGATGGACTCCTCTGTAATGGGAGAGCGGCTAGCTATCTTCTCCAGCTAGCTGGAGCCCTGCTCCCCTCCCCTCACTGGCTGCAGCTGCATGGGTCTTGACTTTTTTCATGTAGATTTAGAGAAAAGAAAAAAAAAAAAACAAAAACAAAAGCACGAAGCCAGGCACTGATGGCTCACACCTGTCACCCTAGCTACTCAGGGGGCGAGATGTGAGGATCAAGGTTTCAAGCCAGCCTGAGCAGGAAAGTCCGTGAGACTCTTATCTCCCATGAACCACCAAAAAACTGGAAATGGAGGAGGTATGGCTCAAGGGGTAGAGCGCCAGCCCTGAGTGGGGGGAGGGGGAGAGAAAGCTCAGGGACAGCATCCAAATCCTGAGTTCAAGCCCCACCAGAACTGGCACAAAAGGCAAGCACACTCAGAAGGCCTGCTGGCCAGGAAGAGTCCCTCCATGGAGCTGGGGGCCCCTGCACACAGGAACCACAGAGGCAGCTGGAACTCACCAGACCCTGGAGCGCTCCTGGAGGGGAAACAGCTGTCTGTAGAGTCCGTGGAGGCCCGAGGGATATTATCTGGGAGTGACAGAGACCTGGAGGCAGGGCACACTTTCCTCCACTTCATTTCTGGGATGAGGACTTCCTGAAGAAAAGCCGAGAGGATTTGTGGCGACATGGCCCAGGAGATGTCCCTTGCTCTAAGAGGCCTGGGCCAGGTTTATCAAGGCTCTCTTCAGAGACTGCCAACTCAAATGCCAAGGCAGGAAAGACCAGGCAATCACCCACATCTTATCTGCTCCTGTGCTGTGACGTCAGCTCCCCTAGAACCCTTTGAAGACCCCCACGGAAAGAGCCATCGTGGGATCTTAGCTTGACCAATCCCCGGGAACATGGTCAGATGAGTCCAAGCCAGCGAGGCACAGCCTGCCTCGGGTGGAATAGATTAGATCAATGGGGAATGGAGTCGTTGGCCTCAGTGAAGTCCATGCAGGATCCTCATCCACACACACAGGAAGGCGCCTTCTCCTCTCTCCTGCTGAGGAGTCCTGACCACACTCAACCCCGGGGGCCATTCCCAGCCCTATCTCTAGGAACTCAGCTCTGCCTGCAGAGGCCAATGGAACCTTGGCAAATGTAGAGTCTGGTTGTACAGTAACAGCCTTAGGAGAGAACGCTCCGGACTCGACCAAAGGAAAGATGGCTGATCCTGCATGCCTACAGATGTGAGACCCACCCAGGGCCCGGTCCTGGGGATCAGCATTCCTGTTGTGCTCAGTGTTGGCACAGCTGCTAGGCTCTAAGCAGCTCCAGCTCGATGCCCAGGCCACCCCCTGGCACAGTGCAGGGACTGTCTGTGGAACCCGGGGCCTCAGTTCTGCCTCAGGACCCCTCCTGGGAGGCCCTGAAGCCTTGGTGTCACCAATACTTAGTACTTGATCTTAGTTGAGCTTAGTTCTCACCAGAGACTCGCACTCAGGTTCCTGTGGGAATTTTCGTACACTCAGACTCTTCTTGCTGGAAGGCTAAGGAGAAAGGGAAAGGTAGGATCAGGCCGGGGGAAGCCCTGACACTCCCATGGGACTTTCCCTGCAAATAAGTCACTCAGTGTCAAGTGAAGGCTGGATCTGACTTGGCAGGGGGAGAGGGAGGCTTTTTTGGTTGCCAGTTCTGGGACTTGAACTCAGGGCTCAGGCACTGTCCCCTGAGCTGTTTTTGCTCTAGGCTAGCATTCTACCACTTAAGCATTTGTAGCATTTGTTTTTGCGGGGGCGCTGAATTGGGGATAAGAGTCTCCTGGACTTTCCTGCCTGGGCCGACTGCAATGCTTCATCCTCAGATGTCAGCCTCCCGAGAAGCGAGGACGACAGGCGTGAGCCAGGGTGCCCGGCTCAGGCTAAGGAGCCTCTTTTGACTCCCACACTGTTGCCTTCTGCTCATCCTCACTTTAGACCCTGTCACATGCTCCGATTTGGACATTATGGAAGCGAAAGTGAGAAACTATGCACGGGTGGAGAGGCACAGGGTCCTGGGGGCTCAAAGAGCCATGTTCCCAGATGCCATCCAGACTCATTCTGCTCCCGTGCTGCACACAAAACAGAAACATCAACTCTCCCTCACTGCCTGCCCCAAGACCCACGTCCAGCCTGCAGCCACCTCCCTGGCCAGCTCCTGCCCCTAGGGCCCCATACCTGTAGGTGGGTACAGACCCTCCTCAGCGTGTCGTACACACTGTCCCGGGAGAGCAGCGACACGAAGACGTACTGGGACATGAAGAGCAAACAGGAGGAAGGAGAGTGAAATGGGGTGTCTGTGTACCCTGTCCCCACAGCTGGGGGGGGAGCCTGTGGAGATGTAGGGCTGTGAGAGCCAAGGCCACCCCCCCCAGCTAGGAATCCTCCCCCAGCTTCTCACAGCCTAAGATGTTCCCTGGGGAGGTGGGGGTGGGTAGAAGCATGGGCCAGGTGTGGAGACAGACGTACTGGCCACTCGCTGACCTTTTGGCTGGTGTTGGTGGTGACGGCCAGTCCATTGGGAAGGAGCCGGGCCATCTTGTGCTTTTTGATGGTTTGCACGGACACCACAGGAATAGCCACCTGTGAGGACATGCGCATTTCACCCCCCTACACACACACACACACACACACACACACACCCTGTGGGCCAGGACTGGTACTGAACAACACCTGGAGAAGCTGGGGCCATAAGGGGATTTCCTCAAGAACCCCCATCACCCTGCCCTCTGGCCCTGGCCACACTTGTCACCCCAGATCCTCATGTAGATAGGAGTCCAGCAGGTAGTGGGGCTCTGAATTAGCTCAGGGCTAAGCCAGTGGCTGCTGGTTGTTTTCATTCTGCTCTGATCTCTGAGATGCAGACCTTTTAGGCTGTAGATTATGCAGGCTGGGATATAGGGGCCAGGATGGGGAAGCAGGACGGGGGGGCATGTTTAGAAGAGGGGCAGGACTACTTTCCAGACACCAGACACGAAGTCTTGATACCACTCTCTCAACCCATGGAAGGCTTAGCATGTCCCCAGTATACAGAGGGACAGGCAAGTCGGGCAGGCTTGTCTACGGGGGCACAAGGCTGAGGTTTCTCCACACCAGACCCGGCAACGCTCGCCCCAAAATCACTACCTTCACATCCTTGCCGAAGAGGCTGGCATGGAAGCACAGCCAGTTGGGAGAGATGTAGAGGCGGCCATGAAGAAGGAGGTCCCTCTGGAGGGCGCAGGAACACACTGCCAGGTGCACGAGGGGAGACCGCAGTGAGAGGTCACCCCAGATCCTGGTCCTCACATGAACCCAAGCTCGGCCCTAGCACCCAGTGTCCTCCCTGACCCTCTTCTAGTCCTCATCCCAGACCCAAGCTTCCACTCCTGACCATAACTGAAGCCCCCACCCCCCTATGCTGCCAGAGACACCCCACAGCCCCCGCAGGTCCCCCCGCCCCCCGCCCAGGTCTCCAAACGTGGACTTTAGTTAGCTCAGGAAGAACCACTTAGCCAGGTGCTGGTTTCCTCCTAGCTACTCAGGAGGCTGAGATCTAAGGACTGCAGTTCAAAGCCAGCCCAGGAAGCAAAGTTCCTGAGATTCTTCACTCCATTACCCACCACAAAGCCCCAAGGGGAAGCATTGCTCCAGCCTTGAATGGAAAAGCTCAACAAGAACCAGAAAGCCCTGAGTTCACATTCTGGCATAAAAATAAATCAACCATTGGGTCAGGAGTGTGGCCTAGTGGTAGGGTGTTTGCCTAGCAGGCATGTAGCCCTGAGTTCAATTCCTCGGTACCACATACACAGAAACAGTCAGAAGCGGTGCTGTGGCTCAAGGGGTACAGTGCCAGCCTTGAGAAAGCCCAAGGACAAGGCCCTGAGTTCAAGCCCCAGGACTGGCAATACACAAACAAAACATGAAGCTCCCGAGTAGAGCTACTCACCCTTGAGGACCGTCTCGTCCAAAGGGATGTCTTTGAAGAGCTTGTGGTACTGCTGGTTGTATTTACTCAGTAGCGTCTGCAACCACAAGAACTGGGTCTGAGCTGGAGAAGACCAGGCCACTAAAAGAACCAGAAATAATTCCCTCCCCCTCATTCCCCAAGATGGAGCACAAAGCAGGCCGCAAACAATCTGAGGGTGCTTAGGCCCAGCTTGCTGGTAGCCTGGGTGGTACCAGGCAGCCCTGGAGGGGAATCGCCACCCCATCACTCAGCTCTCCTGGGTTCCTGCCCACAAGCCTGGTAGCCAAGGAGCCCCCGCTGAACCCAGGAGGCCCAGGCCAAGGCCTGAGCGAGCATGCACTCACCCCTTCCCGGCCATGCTTCTTGATCTCTTCGCCCTTCAAGCTTTCTGGCCAGTGCAGACTGCAAAGAAAACATCCCATTCCACACACAAGGAACCCTCAAGTCCTTGCCAGTCCTCTGGGCCAGCTCTGCCCTGGCTTTCAGCCAGAAGCTTGGGGCAGATATTGGAGCAAAGCCATCTGGGGGCAGGGGCTGGGGTGGGAAGAAGGAGGAACACAGCCAAGGAAGGAGAAAAAGCTCATCCTTGGAAAGACCTTCCTGGATGAGAGGAGAAACATAAAACACCCTTCTTTGGGAGGGGGTCTGAGATGAGCACCCCCCCTCCCAAGACCATGCTCAGCCTAACGCCCTCTCCCACTTCTCTGGCTCCAGAAAGAGCTGGCTGTGGGGGGACCGAGGTGAGGTGGGGGTATCAAACTCACAGCTCTGGGGCTGGGCCATGGGCCATGATGCCAGCAGGCCCGTGCCCGCCTTGTAGCCTCCTCCAGTGGCCTGCTGCTAGGCTCACTGGCTCTCTTGCTCAAGGAGTCCAGCACATTCACCTGACCTGCCTGAGGCTCAGGGCTAGAATTAAGTGGGGGGGGGTGGCACCCAAATGCAAACCTTTGCCCTGGCCAGGTTGGCCCAGGGGCAGGTGGGCAGGGAGGTGGCTGGTAACCTGAGAAGCCTGGCTTCTGCGAGGTCCCAGTGCACTGGGGCAGGCTGGCAGGGAGGGGGGAAGAGGTTCGGGCAACATTGCAGTCAGACTTTCCCCTTAAGGCTCCCTGAGCATCTCTGGGGGGTGTCTGACTCGGAGAGGGGCCTCACCTGTGGTCCGGGGACTCCGGGGCCCTGTCTGGCCGTTCTGGGCAGCACACATGGCTTTTTGAAGAGGTTTCCTTTCCATGCATTTGTTGGCAGCTAGGCAGAAACAGGTCCATGTCAGAAAGAGGGGTTTCATCATGTCCAGGAAACCTGCCTCTGTCCCCTCCCCGCTCCCCTAGGTTCAGAGTAAGGTCCGAGACATACAAGTTCAAGTTCACTGACACAGTAGGCTTTCTCACTGAAGTTCAGCCGGGAAGCTGAAAGGAAAAGTGAATCGGTGCACCTCATTCTAAGTGCCAGGCAACAGCTCAGTGGGGCAGAGTTAGGCCTCCAGCCCCACCCTGAGGAGACACATTGGCACCAAGGCCTCTGAGACATGTTTGTGCTGGAAAGCAAAAGTTTCTGAGGGGCCCAGCCAGTATTACTGGGAACTGTTGGGTTTTGATGGCAGCCACTGAGCCTCACTAAGGGGGCTAAGGGCAGGGGAGGAGGGTGGGGCAAGAGAAGAACACGAAGGGCTGAATGAAGATATGAAAGTGGTGGGCTCCAGCCAGCCCACTGAGGAGCTAGGAGGGGCCTGCAGTCAAACACTTAGGACACCTCAACCAGGACAGTAAAATCATTCCAAAAATGTTCCAGAAGGGAGGAATCCTCTTCCTCTGGGTAGGCACACTCTTTCTCCCAGTGGCCTTTGAGGTCTTGTTTCTACCTCCAACTGCTCCAAGGAATAGGATTCCTCTGAAACCTGCTTCTCCAGTGGTGTGCGTGTGAGCACTGGGGCTTGAACCCAGGACCTCATATTCTCACTTGGCTTTTTCACTCAAAGCTGGCACTCTACCACTTGAGCCACACCTTCACCTCTGGCTCTTTTTTTTTTTTTTTTTTGGTGGTTAATTAGAAATAAGAGTTTCCAGGACTTTCTTGCCCAGGCTGGCTCTGATGAGATGTGAGCCACCAGCACGCAGCTCTGGCTTCAAGTCTTACATCATCAGTAAATCTTCGGCAGCCAGATTAATCAGAGCAAATCAGTGCCATGCCAGGGCAAGGACCACGGCAGGGGACCAGGTACTTCCACGAAGGAACTAGCACCTGGAACCAGAAAATCCCTCAAGTTCTCTGACAACAGCAGGTCCAAGCTGTCTCCTGCAGGGCCAAAATGAGTAACACAGGCCAAGATTAGCCAGGCTGCCCTCCCACCACAAAAAACTGAGCCAAGCTCAGGGTGACATGGTAAAGAGCCAGTGGGCCTCACCCATAAAATCAACCCAGCCACAGCCGTGTGGCCTGGTGACCTCTGTCCTCAGCCTTCTAGAAGATCTGGCACATACATCTAGATGCACAGTCGTGTGCCTGCCAGTCCTCAATGAATAGACTGCATACATGACCGACGTCTCGCGAGACTATCTCGCTGAGTGATGCCACAGATGCCTTCGTTTGTTTACCAAATTCACCTCCTGATATGTTGCTCAGAACACTTCCCCTCCTCCAAGCACTGGGTGACTGTCTCTTGAATGTCCAAGAGCAGTTCTGTGGGGGATTTAACTCTTTGGGACGCTCAGTGGTCATTTTGGCCTGTATTTGGTTCTGTCCTGTGCTATTTCATGGAACCCCCTTCACCCCCGCTGGAGTTTTTAAGTTCGTTATAAAAAATGAGAGTATATATATATATGAAATTAAAACCCCTATTTAAAAACTCTGGACAGCCAGGTGTTGGTAGCTCACACCTACAAGCCTAACCACTCGGGACACTCAGATCTATGGATAATGGTTCAAAGCCATCTCAGGCAGAAAAGTCCATGAGATTCTATCTCCATTAAACTAACCCCGCCCCCCAACACACACACAGTCAGAAATGGATGCTGTCAATGCTCCCTTCCACACCTGCCTGTGCCACCTGGGGCCCCCAGTGACAGTTCCTGCAGTTGCCACCACCTGCTGGCCTCCCTGACCTTCCTGCTTCTGTTTACCCTCGCCACTTGCCACCCCTTCCCATGCAGCTAGCTGAGCACCTCAGCTTCTGCTCTACCTGGAATCCCTCCCATACTTTATATAGGGGACTTCCAGGTCCTTTGAAGACCTAGTCCCTGCCGCCTCCTCTGTGAACCCTTCCCAGGTTTGCCCCCAGCAGCGACACACCCTCCCTCTTCTGTGGCGCAGTGTCCCTTCCTGCACTCTGAGGCTGTTTCCCCCGCTGATCCTGAACATGGGTGTGTCTCTGACAATTCTGCATCCTCGACACAGCAAACATCCTGTGAAGAAGGAAGGAAGGAAGGAAGGAAGGAAGGAAGGAAGGAAGGAAGGAAGGAAGGAAGGAAGGAAGGAAGGAGAAGGGAAGGAAGGGAGATAGTACCTAAAAAATCAGAAAAAATATATAAGCTAGTAACACTGAGCCAGGCACTAGTGGCTCCCACCTGTAATCCTAGCTATACAAGAGGCTGAAGGCTGAGAACTGCAGTTCAAAGCCAGCCTGTGCAAGAAAGGTGGTGAGACTCTTACCACTAATCAACCACCAAAAAAAGCTGAAAAAAAGTGGAACTGTAGGCTCAAGAGGTAGTGAATGAAAAAGCTTCAGGCCCCAAGTTCAAGCCCCAATAACAGCAAAAGAAGAAAATGAATGAATGGCCACAGGGATGGGCTGACAGGGGCAGGAAAGGAGGGAGGGAGGGAGACAGGTGACCCGCATTGGGCTTTCCCTCCAGTACTGCCCACCTCCCTTCCCTCACACTGGCTGACAGATCCAGGGGGTGGTCAGGCTGTGAGAAGATGGGTAGAGAAAGGGACAGGAAAGGACAGCGTGCTGGGGTGTAAGGGCAGCCAGCCATGCCCCACCCCCTCCAGGCCATCGGCGCCTTTCCACGTGGACCTTGCTAACCACAGGGCTGACCCAGCTCCAGGAGTGGCCGCCTGTGGCCTTGGCAGCCTGGACTCCACCTCCTCCCAGAGGCTCCCACACTCCCCCAAGTAGATATGAAGGCATCTTGTGGTCCCGTCAGTTCTTCTCAAGGCCAGGCCCAGGGCCAGCTCGGCTGCCCAGGGATGCTGGGAGCATCTCTCCCCAGGGAGAGAACAGAAAACACTGTTCTCCCAGAAACCGCAAACAGCTCAGGCCCAGGAGCCTGGAACAAACATCCAAAGAGGGGACTTGCCTCCCTTGGGGACTTCAAGCACCCAAGGCTCCTCCCTAGTGGCCTCCAGGCCCCCATACCACCCCACCTCCACTCAGCACTCTGGTCACCTCCTACCTCTGAGAGACAAGACACTCGGCCGCTTGTCAGATTGAATAAAGAGACGAACGTGTTCACATTGGAATCACCAGCGACTCATTTCAACAAGTGTATTCATGTACGTGATGCTTCTATTGGCTCATTTTGTGCCTGTACTGGGGCTTGAACTTAGAGCCTAGGTGCTTATTCTTTGGTTTTTCACTCAAGGCTGGTGCTCTACCATCTGAGCCAACTCCTCCCCCCCCCTCAAAAAAACAAGCCTTCTAGTATAACCTTGTGAACACACGTCCTTACTCATGAGATAAACATTTAGAAGCAGAACTGCCAGCTCACAAGGCAGCTGGAGGGATACCTCCTGGCCTTGAAAGATTCCTAGCAGAATTTAAAGATGCAGCATGTGTTAAGAAATCACGGGGATGGGCCAGGAGTTTGGCCTAGTGGTAGAGTGCTTGCCTAGCATGCACAAAGACCCGGGTTCGATTCCTCGGTACCACATACATAGAAAAAAGCCGGAAGTGGTGCTGAGGCTCAAGTGGTAGAGCTCTAGCCTTGAGAAAGTCTAAGGACAGTGCTCAGGCCCTGAGCTCAAGCCCAGGACTGGCAAAAAAAAAAAAAATGCAAGGCCCTGAATTCAAACCCCAGTGCTAGCACAAAAAAAGAAGAGGGATGTGAGAGGGGGGAGGGCAGGGGAGGGAGGGGGAGGGAGGGGGAGGGAGGGGGAGGGAGATGGAAAGAAAGGAAGAGAGGGGGAGGAAGAGGGGGGGCAGGGAAGGAGGGAGGGGGAGAGAGAGAGAAGGGACAAGGGAGGAAGCCATTGGAAAAATCCTGCCCACCTCTTAGCTTTCTTCCCTCCCACTTCCCAGGCAGAGGTGTGGTTAGAAATGCCCAGGACAAGCTGGGCGCAGTAGCTCACACCTGTAATCCTAACTACTCAGGAGGCTGAGATCTGAGGATCACAGTTCAAAGCCAGCCCAGGCACTAAAGTCCCGGGGAGAATCTTATCCCCAATTAATCACTAGAAAATGGGAAGTGGGGCTGTGGCTCAAGGGTAGGGCAGTAGCCTTGAGCTGAAGAGCTCAGGGACAGCATCCAATTGCAGAGTTCAAGGCCCATAACAACAACAACAACAAAAATGCCCAGGGCAGCTTTGAGACACTGCTTGGCTTGCCCCAAAGTCACGGCTCATGGTGATATTATTCAGGTGACAAGTGGGTCAAATGAGACTCTATGGAGACTCCATGGAGATGTCTTATACTTGGGTCAAAGCTATATCTCCACCCCTATGGTCCTTGAGGACCAGGAAGAGGAAAGAACTCTGGGCCTGAATCTGAGCAGCTATGTTGTTCCTGGCTCAGCTATGGGGAGAAGAAAGTGACTGTCCAACTCGGGTGCCTCTAACCTCATCCAGCTCTAGATCTGTCAGGCAGATAGATGACATGGCTCAGCTACAGAGTGGGAAACTGAGGCCCAGAGCTCAAGCACACACCTGGAAGACTAGGGAGCCTTCATCTATATTCCAGTCTGGCTTCTAGCCCAGAGTTTAAGGACTCCTCCCCATCTTCCCCCTCTCCAAACACTCCAAGAGGGGACCAGAAGGGGACTAAAAAGAGGTTTCTGGGGCCCTCTGGGGACGGGGTTCTCTAGATCGGAGCTCCCCCCTCTACCCTCCCTCCTCAAAGAGCTAAGCAAATGGAGGGCACTCAAGGCTCAGGAGGAGGTGTGGGAAGGCTCAGTCTTCTGGAGAGGGAGGGATCCAGGGTGAACCAGAAGCTCTCTGTGGTGTTAACACAAGCTCCTTCTCTCACCTCCCCCCAGAGGTAGCGGGGGGGGGGGGGGGTCTCAGAGCCCTGCTAAGCTCCCATGCTGGGAGAGCTGACAGCAACATCAGCCTCTATCTCCCACCCTAGCAGCCAGAGATGGGAGCAGAGCCTTGGGTTCTGGTGGCCTCTGGGGAGCACAGATACCATGCACCCACTCAGGCTGCTACATGGTGGCCCTGCCCTGTACAGTCTGTCTCTGTCCCGTGTCCCACTTGTCCTTTATCCCCAGGGACTGGTACAGCTCCAGCAAGCAGCGAGCACCCACCCAGTAACTCTTGACTAAGCACGTATTCCCAGAGGAGGTGCCCCTCGGTCTGGTGACACACAAGCCCCGAAGTGAGAAAAACTCATCCAACCCCCTGGTAAGCCCCTGCCCTCTGAGCCTGGGCCTAGCCAGCTGGGGATTCCCTTCTTGGATCTGACGTGGAGAATCTCTAGAGCTACTGTGAACTTGTGGGGGGGCCCCTCCCAGCCCCCACCTGCACCACATGTCCCGTAACTGCACCCCCACTGCACCCACAGAGCAGCACACATGCCCCAGTGCCCGACTCTTCCTTGTGGATCTGGACTCAAGGGAGGCACAGAATCAGGGAACTGGCTCACAGCTGGGGCATCGCTCAGGCCCAGCCATGTCCTCCCTCCACTGGACGTGTGTGCAGTGAGGACAGAGGGGAGACAGGGCAGCAACGCGCCACTCACACAGCCAGGCTTTCCTCCCAGACCTCTGCTGGGTGCCAGCATTTCCACAGGGTGGGGCAGGCAGTGGGTTTTCACCCAGTATACAGCAGGGTTGGCTGGTTTCACCCTCAGTGCCCACTACTGGGCAGTGTCTGTCTGAGCTGGCATTCGTGGGCCTGGTGACAGACCACTTTTTCTTGGCAGGCCACTTGGGGCTGGGCCATATTCATACAAGGAGCTGGTCATTCAAGTCTCCAAACAGACGGTGTTCAGTAAGAAACAGAACGCCCTGTGCTCCGGGGGCGGGGACACTGGGAGGGGTGCATACTGAGAGGCCCCCCCAGCCCCCGCAGACAGCACCAGTCACTCAGACGGCCCCACTCAGGGCTGTGGCTCCTCTGAGGACAAGAAAACGGTCTACCTATCATCATTCAGTATAGCTCAGCCCTAGGGACCTGGCGTGCTTACCCAGAGTTCTGTAGACCCCCCAGCTTGTCTCAGAACCACAGACAAGTGTGAAACTTTTAATCGTGGTGGCAGAAAACAGAAGCATGCCTGGAACTGCATCTCTCTGAGGTCCCTTGAAAAAGCAACCATTGGTCTCTTAGCTTTTCAGCTCAAGGTTGGCTCTTTACCATTGAGGCACACCTAAACTTTAGGCTCGCCCCAACACCCTGGTTTACTGGAAATGAGGCTCATGGACTTTCCTGCCTTGGCTGGTTTTGGACCATATCCTTGGATCTTAGCCTCCTGAATAGTTGGGATTACAGGCATGAGCCACTGGTGTCAGGCTCCCTGAGTGTCTGTCCCTCCTTTGCAAAGGAAAGCACAGTGGCTGAAGAAGAGATTGCAGGGGCCAGAAGGTGGGTGAACTGCAGGCTCATTGTGATCAGGAATTCTGCCCCAGGATAGTCTGTCAAGAGTACAGTCCCTCTCCTCTTTGCCTTCCTTCTGCAAATACTAAACTGAATGCCTGCTATTCTTCAGGTCTGGGTAAGGGCTGTGTGTCTTAGGAGGGGGCAGGTACCGTCTGTCCTATATCTGCTGCAGACAAGAAACAAATATTTACATAAACCAGTATATAATTACAACTGTGGACTATGTGCACTGAAGGAAAAGAACAGGATCCTGGGAGGAAGACTGCTGGAATCCTGACTCAGCGAAGGAGGCCAGAGAAGATGCTGCCAAAGAAGCATCAGAGCCAGGCGCTGACAGCTCACGCTTGTCATCACAGCCACTCAGAAGGCTGAGATCTGAGGATTGGTGTTCAAACCCAGCTCAGGCAGGAAAGTCCATGAGACTTTTAACTCCAATGAACTCCTCAGGAAAAAAAAATCCGAAGTGGCACTTTGGCTCAAGTGGTAGAGGGCTAGTCTTGAGTACAAAGAGGCTCAGGGACAGTGCCCAGGCTCCAAGTTCAAGCGCCACAAAATTCTTATCTGCAATTTATCAGCAAAAAGCCATGATGGAGCTGTGGCACAAAACGTAGGGTGCTGGACCAGGAGTGTGGCCTTGTAGTAGAGTGCTTGCCTACCATGCTTGAAGCCCTGGGTTCGATTCCTCAGTACCACACACAGAGAAAAAGCCAGAAGTGATGCTGTGGCTCAAGTGGTAGAGTGCTAGCCTTGAGAAAGCCCAAGGACAGAGCCCACGCCCTGAGTTCAAGCCCCAGGACTGGCCAAAAAAGAGTGCTAGCCTTGAAAGAAAATGAGAGTGCCCCCAGGGTTCAAGCCCAGTACCAAGCATGAATGCACACACATACACAGGCACACACACATACATTCCCATTTGAAGAACTCTCATAGCTCAATAAAAAAATACCAATTACCCTATTAAAACAAGCAAATGCTTGATTAAGTATTTCTCCAAAAGAAGATGTTCAATGATCCATATGCACATAAAACAGTGCTCAGATTGGGAATGGCCCTTGAGAGGCTTACACAAGGTGGAGACAAGAGGATTGAGAATTTGGTGCCAGGCTGAGCTTACATCATCAGAGAAAGGTAAATCAAAGCCACAAGGTGACCCCACTTCACACCCACAAGGAGATGAGGACCAAGCAGAGGCTGTGAAGAAGCTGAAGCCCTGGAGAGTAGCTGTTTTGGAAAACAGCTTGGTGGCTCCTCAGATGGTGACTAGAGTTGCTCCTCTGGACGATACCTGAGAGAAACACATGTCCATATAAAATACTACACGCCAACGCTTCTGGCCCCATTGCCCTGGTAAGTCACTCACAGGCCCTGGACATGACATCTTCGTGGCCCTGAGCAATCACTTGTGCAGGCCCCAGGGCATATTGTCATGACCCACTGCCCTTGCTGGACCCCAGAAGTGTGCACAGCACAGGCACTCAGAGGGGCTAAAGGACACACAGCAGGCTTGTGCAGGCTGTGTGGGGCCTCTGATGAGGAGTCCCCAAATCCATGGTCTCAGGCTGTCCCATGATCTTGATTCTGGCAACTCTCTCTCTCTGGAAGGAAGGAAGGAAGGAAGGAAGGAAGGAAGGAAGGAAGGAAGGAAGAAAAGGGAAGAAAAGAGAAAAAGGAAGCAAGCAAGCAAAGCAAGCTGGGTGCTGGTGGCTCATACCTGCAATCCTAGCTACTCAGGAGGCCGAGATCTGAGGATCAAGGTTCAAAGCCAGCCAGGACAGGAAAGTCCATGAGACATTTATCTCCAATCAACCACCAGAAAACTGGAAGTGGTGCTGTGGCTCAGGGTGGCAGAGCACTAGCCTTGAGTGAAAAAAGCCCAGGGACAGCACCTAAGCCCTGAGTTCAAGCCTCATGATGGACAAAAAGAAAAAATTAGGACCGGGAGCATGGCCTAGTGGTAGAGTGCTTGCCTAGCATGCATGAAGCCCTGGGTTCGATTCCCTAGTACCACATACATAGAAAAAGCCAGAAGTGGTGCTGTGGCTCAAGTAATAAGAGTTCTGGTCTTGAGAAAGCCCAAGGACAGTGCTTAGGCCCTGAGTCAAGCTCCAGGACTGGCAAAAGAAAGAATGGAGAGAAGGAGGGAGAGAGGGAAAGAGAAAGAGAGAGAGAGAGAAAGAGAAAGAGAAAGAGAGAGAGAGAGAAAGAGAGAGAGAAAGAGAGAGAGAGAGAGAGAGAGAGAGAGAGAGAGAGAGAGAGAGAGAGAGAGAGAGAGAGAGAGAGAAAGAAATCCAGGTGGGACAGATTCCAGAGGAATAGAAAAGCAGAACTAAAGCTGCAGAGACTAAGAAGCAACAGGAAGAAAGAGCAGCGGAGTGAGCCTCGTGGGCGGGACATTCAGTGCGTGTCGTGTCGGGGAGGACAGCCCATGAGGACAGAGAGGAAGGAGATGCCAAGCCAGCTCTTCAGTACTACCCAACCTCAGTGCTGGACCCTAGTTCCTGGGCATGGGGTCCTGCAGCCAGGTCCTCTGAGCTACTCTACCCCAGGTAACCCCCAGGGACACTTGAGACACAGATCCCAGCCCTGCCCTGAGGTCTCAGTGAGGACGGCCGCACCCAGAATTCCAGCTCCCAGGGCAGCACCTGCAGTGATACCCCTGGCCCTGCCAGTGTGGGCCACACCCTCTGCAGGAGGCAGGAGAGGGGCTGGTGGGTCTAAGCTAGCACAGCCCCAGGGCCTCACCTGCCTGCTGGGGAGATGGGGAAGAGCCCCACCTGTACCAGGATGGGTGGCCAGAACCCCAGGTTGGCACCTCGCCCACCCTGTGCCGGCTCCAGGCAGGGTGAGGCTCCCCGCACAGCACTCAAGCTTGAGGGTTCAGATTCCTAAGTGATGATCTAGTCTGCAGGGGTCTGCTGGGTTCGTGCCTCCTCTTCCAGGAAGTGCCCTAGATTGCATAACGGACTATTCAAAACCACTCAGAAGATTCTAGTCATTGCACAAGGCAAGAAAAATAAATAAGAGACTTCCTTATAGATTTTAAAGACACAATCAAGTATCTGGAGGTGGTTAAAAAAAAAAACCACTATGGGGCCGGGAGTTTGGCCTAGTGGTAGAGTGCTTGCCTAGCATGCACGAAGGCCCAGGTTCAATTCCTCGGTACCACATACATAGAAAAAAGCTGGAAGTGGTGCTGAAGCTCAAGTGGTAGAGCTCTAGCCTTGAGAAAGTCCACGGACAGTGCTCAGGCCGGAGCTCAAGCCCAGGACTGGCAAAAAAAAAAAAAAAAAAAACCACTGTCAACTCATGAATCACAAGAAAGTGGCTCAGGCTTGAACCCAGCCTGGGCACTGTCCCTGAGCTCTTCAGTTCAAGGCTACCACCCTACCCTTGAGCCAAGCTACACTTCCCATTTTCTAGAGGATAATTGGAGATAAGAGTCTCAGGTCCTTTTGTGCCAGGCTGGCTTTGAACCTTGATTCTCAGATCTCAGCCTCCCTTCAGAAGCTTATGCCTTATGTGGAGGCACAGCGTTAGGAAGGGAATATTCAGACATAATACCAGGTACAGAACCAGGGCCTCAGGCAATGCCAGACTCTACCACTAAGCTACATCCCCAACCCCAAGAATTAATCATCAAGTTAATTACTTTTCTAATTACAAAATCAACATAAAAATCCAGTGTAGGTGGGCATGGTCTACCAAGCTAATTGCTATTCTAATTGCTATAAAACCAACATTAAAATCAATAGCACATAGTGTATCAAGCTAATCACTTTTCTAATTGTTAGAAAATCAACATAAAAACCAGTAACATTGGGGCTGGGAGTTTGGACTAGTGGTAGAGTGCTCCATTCCCCAGTACCACATACACAGAACAAGCTAGAAGTGGTGCTGTGACTAAAATGGCAGAGCTCTGGCCTTGAGAAAGCCCGAGGACAGTGCTCAGGCCCTGGCAAAAGAAAAAAAAAAAAAGAAAGGAAAATCAATAGTATGGTTCATGCTTGTCATGCTAGGTACTCAGAAGGCTGAGATTTGAGGATCACAGATCCAGGCCAGGGTGGGCAGACAAGTCCCAGTGAGACTCATCTCCAAATAACCACTTTTCAAAAACTGAAAGTGGCACTGTGGTAGAGTGCTAGCCTTCAGCAAAAGGACAGTGTCTACTTTAAGCCTCATGACTGACAAAAACTTTTTTCTTTTTAATGAATGGATGAGTGTGAGCCTAATATGTACAAGGCCCTGGGTTCAACCCCTCCAGCACTCAAAAGAGATAAACAGCAATGAGCTTCACACCTAGAAAAAGCAAGCAGAGGCTCCTCCTATGATTTATTTCATTTTGACCATCTACGTGGCAACAACGTCACATGATCTAATCCCACACTGACCACAAAACCTTCTTCAGTAAGTATCATTTGTCTCTGGAGCCTTGATGTAAAGTAAGAAATATCCAAGTGGATAGAAAAACAAAATTGTCTGCCAGGTGCTGCACATCTGTAATCTTACTACTCGGGAGGCTAAGATTTGACGTTTGCAGTTCAAAGCCAGTCCAAACAGACAAATCAGAGAGGGGGGGGAGGGGAAGGGGGGAGGGAGGGAGGGAGAGGGAGAGGGAGAGGGAGAGGGAGAGGGAGAGGGAGAGAGAGAGAGAGAGAGAGAGAGAGAGAGAGAGAGGAAGCACCCTGAGTTCAAGCCCCACAAATCAAAAAGAAAAAGAGAAAGATCATACATAGAAGCAAGGGGTCAAGTTCTGCATAAACCACATTTCGATTTTTTTTTTTTTGCCAGTCCTGGGCTTGAGCTCAGGGCCTGAGCACTGTCCTTGGACTTTCTCAAGGCTAGAGCTCTACCACTTGAGCCTTAGCACCACTTCCGGCTTTTGTCTATGTATGTGGTACCGAGGAATTGAACTGGAGCCTTCATGCATGCTAGGCAAGCACTCTACCACTAGGCCAAACTCCCGGCCCCTTAGATATTTCTTAAATATTACAAAGATATTATACAATAGAGAAAACTTAAATGTCGACTTGCTGCTGATGTTTTTCAAAAGTCACCATTTTTCAAGTGTAATAATGGTATGGCTGTAATCATGAAAATAGTCTTTTGGAATTATTCGATAATTTCAATAAGTGTATTAATTTCTGATAATTATTATAATTAAATTAATAATGCCCATTTTCAGCTTTCAATTAATAATGTCAAAATCTAATTTGACATTAATTTGTATGGTCTTATTGAAATATCTATAGGCTAAATAATAGCCTATGTACAAGCAGGGTAGAAGGGAGGTATCCTCCAAATGAGCCTGACTGATGACCCAATCATTGTTGAAACTGGGTGACAGGCGCAGGTCACTTATACCAGGCTCCACCTTGCCCCCTGTATGTACACTGCTATCTACAACCAAAAGTGAGCAATGTACTCAGAAGGCTGAGATCTGAGAATCATGGTTCAAAGCCAGCCTGAGCAGGAAAGTCTGGGAGACTCTAATCTCCAATGGACAACAAAAAACCCAAAGTAGAGCTGTGGCTTAAGTGGCTTAAGAAAAGATTAAGACACAGCATTCAAGGTGTCCCCCCCAAACAAAAGATAGCTATTCAAATATGAGCATATATCAACTTGGTAGCTAAAAGAAGGACCGTATGAATTTCAAATATGACATGTTATTGTAAAATAAAATTTGAGAAGTTCTTCAAAATCCACAAAGAGCTGCAGGCATAACTCAGTGGCTAACAGATGCTTGGCATTCTTGAAGCTCTGGTTAGAGCCCCAGTGCCACCACAAAATAAATAGAATTAAAATAAAAATAGTGTTGTGTGTGGCCTATGAGATGACTGGCTAGTTTGAGTGGTTTGGTTAATTGGCACTGTGTTAGAAAGATGTCAGTGTTTTTCTACAGATAGAAAAAAAGTATTATATTGCCAGGTACCAGTGGCTCACACCTGTAATGCTAGATACTTAGGAGTCTGAGATCTGAGGATTCCAGTTCGAAGCCAGCCTGGGCAGAAAAGTCCCCGTGAGACTAATCTCCAATTAACCATGCAAAACAAGAGCAAAAACAAACAACAACAAAAACAAAAAACAACCGAAGTGGTGCTGTGGCTCAAGTGGTAGAACACTAGCCTTTAGCACAAAGAGGCTCAGGGACAGCGTTCAGGCCCTTATTTCAAGCCCTACAACTGACAAAAAAAAAATCAATCAATCAATGTATTATAACTACTTTAGTCAAAGGACAAAAAAAAAACAGCAGTGAAATATAATACTAGAATGATTTTGACAATTATTTGATAATCGTTGAATGGATTATGTCAGTGAATTCTTTTTTGGGGGGAGGGGGACTTGAATTCAGGGCCTGGGTAATGCCCCTGAGCTTTTGCGCTCAAATGCTAGCGTTTTACCACTTGAGCCTCAGCACCACTTCGGTTTATTGGAGAGAATCGTCTCATGGGTTTTTCCACCCAGGCTGACTTTAAACTAGGCTCTTCTGATCTTTGCCTCCTGAGTAGCTAGGCTTTTTTAGCCATGAGCCACTGGCACCTGGCTAATGAAATTAAATGCTCTTAGTTTCAGGTTTTGTTTTGTTTTTTTTTTTTTTTTTTTAAAGTCACAACCCAAAACTTAGAATCTACTTTAGAAAATCAACCATCAATAGTAGACATCTTTAGGGTACAAGTGTAAAGATTGTCCCATTTCAGCAGGTTGTTTCTCTACCAGAAAATAAGTGAACGTGGAAGAGAGGTGAGACATTCTAAAGAGCCAGGCTTTTCTCTGGAATCTGTTGGGTAGCAGGTAGGAAGACTTCGGGACACCGTGACCTTCTAACTACACAAGAACCAGGCCCTGGTGGCTCATGCCTGTAATCCTAGCTACTCAGGAGATCTGAGAATTGAGGTTCAAAGTCAGCCTGGGCAAGAAAGTTCCTAAGATTTTTATCTCCAAAGACCCAACTGGAAGTGGCACTATGGCTCAAAGTGGTAGAGCAGCAGCCTTGAGCACAAGATCTCAGGGACAGCGCCCAGGCCCAGAGTTCAACCATGATAACAAACAAAAAATACCTATATATATCACACAAGATCTTTCCCAGTGGGATCTGTTCTCCCTATCTCATTAATAAACTGATAGAGACTTAATCAAAGCCCAAAGGTTGGTAATGAGATGAGAGTCTGATGCACAGCTGACAAGACTGAGTTCAAGTTCAAAGTTACTCTTGCATGGGATATGGCAGCAGACCATGGGCCATTACTTTCCTTTCTCAGACAGGATAGCTAGACACAAATTATTTTCTGGTGCTCAGGAGAACTTCCTGGGCTTTGTAAAAAGCAGTCATGTGATAAACTAGGAAGGAAACACCTTCAAACAGTAGGAGGAAACTTGTTATCAGACTTCCAGAGGAACTGCCTAGAGGAGGAGGTTCAGAGGTTAAATTGCCTGCAGGCCCTTCTTCTTACCAGTAAATCATGTCCCACACCCCGTGGGAGCAGTGTGAGGTTGAGACACTTCTAGGTAAGCCTTTGCCTGCCTAAGGTCCAGGGTGGAGCCACCCCTGCTGCTCCCCACTTCTAGGAAGCCTGAAACCTTTCTTTCCCAAGCATGATGGCCATCCAGGCCACCTTTTGTGTCTGCCAAACCTGAACTTCAGCTTCAGCAGCAGTAGCATCGTGTCAGAGGGCTGTGCTGGACACCGGGGTTTCTCCCTGCAGGACAGAGGCCTGCCCTGCACTTCAGATCTCCTGGCAAAGGGCTTGTCTTTACTCTGATATCTGACCTCAGAGCCAGCTTGGGGCTGTGGACATCTCAGCACCTCCTCATTTCCCAGGAGCCTGACCTCTGCAGAGTCAGGTGGGGTGAGGCATGGTGAAAGAAGGCAAATGCCAGGCAGTAATGACCCCCCAAAGCTGTAGAGAACAAAGCCAAGGCAGGACCTTGTGTTTCTCACCAGATTCTCACCTGCCGTGTACCCAGGGCTGCTTTAGGCACAAGATCCCACATCCCTGCCAGGCGTCGCCTTGGTGTCCAGGTATGCCAGCACAACGCGCGTGCCAGCGGGCAAGTGAGTGTTGACTGTGAGTGTGTGTGCCAGTCCCGGGGCTTGAACTCCGGGCTGGGGCGCTGTCCCTGAGCTTTTTGTTTTTGCTGTCAAGGCTGGCACACTACCATCTGAACCACAGCCACAGCTGCACTTTCAGCTTTTTTTTTTTTCTTTTTCCCTGCGTCATTTATTATAAGAGTCTCGTGAACCTTTGCTCTCCGGGCTGGCTTTGAGCCTGGATCCTCAGATCTCAGCCTCCCGAGGGGCTGGGATGACAGGTGTGGCCACACCAACGCTCAGTCCTCGACAGCACCTGCAAAGCCACCGCGCCTGCCTGGGCCCCGGCCCGCCCCGTCCCCCCCCCCCCCCGGGTCCTCACCGCCCGGGGGGAAGAAGTTTCTGCCTCCCCGGGCCAGGCTGCGGGGCGGATCTCCAGGCCGGGGAGACCGGCCTCGGCCCGCCCGGGCTGGCGCAGGGGCGCGGCCGCGTCGTGCCGGGACAGCTCCGCTCCGCGCCCGCCGCCGCCGCCGCCGCCTCCCCGTGCGGACCGGGCTGAGCGCGGAGGGCCGACCGGAGACAGCGGGGGTCCGGCGTAGAGGACGCGGGGCCGGGCTGAGCGGGCAGTGCCGGGGTGGAGGGGGGCGTTCCGGTAGGACGCGGGGGTCGGGGGTTTGGTGAGGCCGGGAGATGAATGAGCAGGGCCGGGAGGACAGCGGGGGACCCCGGCGAGACAGCCCGGGTGCCGCTGTCCAGTGCCCGGACACCCGTGGGGCTCCCCGAACTCCTCCACCCTCTGCGGCCGCTCCGCACCGGAGCCCGCACCGCCGCGTCCGAGAAGCGCGGGGCAGAACCGGCCCGGCAGCCGCGGCCCCAGACAGCCAACTCCGAGTCGCGAAGCCGGGACCGCGGGATCCTCGTTCTTACCTGGCCGCCTCGCTCCGGCCCGGGACGGTCATCGAGGAGCCGGCGCGCAGCGCCTCCCGCCGCGCGCAGCCCCAGCCGCCTGGGACCCCGCCCGCCCCGGGCCCCGCCCCCATTGGCTGCCGCGCGGGCCTGGCCCCGCCCACTGGCTGGAGGCACGGGCCGGGCTCCACCTATCGGATGGCCGCCCCGGGCAAACCCCGCCCATCGGCTCATCCAGCCCCGTTCCGGGAAGCACAGGTGAGACCGGGCGACCCCGCCTAGCGCGCAAGGTGCGGGAAGGCAGACCTGGGATCTGTCACTTGATGTCCCCAAAGGGTCCGGGGGAGGTCCCTCCTTTGCAGTCAAGGAGCCTAACCTGGTCCTGACACTCCCCTGAGTCTACCTGAGACCAACTTTCAGGAAGAAGCAGAAGCAATGGTTGTTGGGGTTGAGGGCCCAAATCTCCTCCTGTCCACACCTTATTCATCTCTTAGCTCTGGTGAGATTAAGGACCGGCCAGATAGGGCCATTCCCAAGACTCACAACCAGGTCTGCTGATTTGAGGTTACCTTCCCAGGTCCCCAGCTCACAGGGCTCAAATCACAGTCATTAGGCAGCTGGGGAGAGCCACCATTGTTGGGCTTTTCACCCACCCATCATTTGCATTACCCAGCCTTTTGTAGATCACAGCCGGGGCACCCCTGGGTGGAAGGGGGGGTACTTGTCACTTCTACCTCAGCAGCTTATCACTTTAAACTATAGTACCTACCATCAGGCACAAGCCTTTGTTATTCTCACCTGCTCAGAGGCAGGGTTCTCTTACCCTCCCTTCCACCAAAAAATAAAAAAAGAGGAAACAGGTGCTTCAGCTGTTGTTTATTGACACAGAGGTGGGTTCTGTAGCAACAGGCCTGCAGCCGCTGCAGTGGGGAACTTCAAGGTGGAGTGTTTGTTTGACAGCTGAGTGGAGTGCAGGGCAGAGCACAGGGAACAGGTGGGGAGGGGTGCTAGGTATTCTGGGAAGCAAGGGTGGGCCGAGGCTGGTCAGTGTGCCTACACTGGAACCTCGACCCCTTGCTCTAAGCCCTACGTTTTCCCTGGCAGTCTCCAAACTCCAGGCCAGGGCTGGGAGATCTCCGGACATCCTTTCTATGGTAAATGAACCAACTACACAAGAAGGAGTCGCTGCCCACTTGCAGTAAGTCCTGTATTTCTCCCTCATCCGTTGCCTTAGCCACTTGGATAGGCCGAGATCCGGGCAATCCCCTATCAAAAAGGGTCTGAACCCAGCCACATTTCAGAGGCGGACTGCCCTGAAGTCCCAGCCCAGTGCCACACTACAGCCCAGAGTGAGCACTACAAGCGTTGCTGGCCTAATGGATGGGGTGGGGTGGGGTTGAGGGACAAGGGCTGCAGGAGGGGCTTGCAGAGGTCATCAAGGCACAGGCACGACACGCATGGTGTTGGTGAAGCCAGAACCTGGGCGCCAGCCAGTCAGCACAATGACCACATCTCCCGTCTTAAAGAAGCCCCGAGCCTTGCCTGGAAGAGGAGAGATTGATGGGTAAGTGAAAGCCAAGCCAGAAGTTCACACAGGTTACTACAGCCAGCTGCCGTGACTTCCTCCCACCACAAGGTGGTGCCAGACCCCAAACCCTGGCAAAGGGGACAGGACTGAGTCCTGGGGACATGCATCAGTTTACACTATAGCCTTGCCTTGCTCAAGGTCAGAGCTAGGGGCTTCATGTTTATCAGGACATAACACCCACGGTGCAGCAGCTCTAGCTAGACAACTGCATGAAAAAAGAAATGTCCAAGAAAGGACAATGAACGTACCGACATTCATGGCCAAATTCACCCGCAGGTCCACGTCCTCAGCCCAGGCATCCTGAACGGCGTCCTTACACAACACAGGGAAGATGCCACGGTACAGGTGGGCCTGGCGGGCTGTCTGGGGGTTCCGGGTCACGGCAATGATGGGCGCACGGGGACGATATCGAGCCACCTGGTGAGCAGACCTGGTAGGAAAAGGGACCAGGAAGAGTGAGGCAGCAGTCCCAAGAAACATGCTAGGGCCTAGGCACACCCACTGACCGGACTCACTTCACAGGGTCTCTTCCTACTGCCCTTCTCTAGGCTGACTAAACCCTTCTCCTGCATCCGACAGCAGGGTACGCCACAACTTGTAGAATGATCACACCCCAACACTGCAGGGTCAGTTACCAAGCGGCCGGTGGTGGCAGAAGCCCATTACCTGGCACAGAGACAGTCCTACCAGCCTAGCCTCTCTGCAAAGGGAGTGACTATATCACTGGAAGGCAACCAGGCTTAGAGCTCACATCCGCTCCCTTAACATGGCTCCTCTGCCCTGAAAATCTCAGCAACTGACTTGAGTGTCAAAGACCAATCCAACAACCAAAAGCCCGGGTTTAATTCCTCGGTTCCACGTACATAGAAAAAAAAAAAAAAGCCAGAAATGGTGCTGTGGCTCAAGCCTTGAGAAAGCCCAAAGACAGTAGCACTCAGGCTGTCAGTTCAAGGCCCAGGACTGGCAAAAAAAAAAAAAAACAACCCTCAATCCTCAAATCTCAGCCTCCTGTGAAGTTGGGATTGATAACAGGTATGAGCCAACAGCACGCAGATCTAAGGCGTTAGAAACCAGGGTATAGGAGCAGGCATGGCACGTAAGCGCCTGACTGTCCAAGCTTCCCTGGAGCACACAGGGCCCCTGAGATTCTGACATTACAAGAACCTAGTAAGAGCAAGGAGGAACTGGGCCCCAAAAGCCAGCTGGGGCTATGTGACAGGTGTGGATAGCAAGACACAAAATGGCGAACCCTCTGTTCAGGCTTGGCCTTCACACTCAGCCTTCCCAGCTGAGTGAAATCTCAGAAGCTTAAAGGTAAAAATAGTCAAACAGCAGGGGCGGGGACCTTTCACAAAGGTCATCGGAATGGGTGGGGCGGTGTGGCCAAGAACAGCACCTACCTCCGCACCCATTTTCAGAGCCTGTGCTGCCCCAGGGGCAGGGACAGGGAGCACTCACTCCCAGACCAAGAGGAGGGAGGGGAGAGCCATGAAGGGATCTCAAGTCAATGCCAGACAGATGGCAATACAATCTTTTTCTGGGGCCGGGGCACCCAAAGGAAACAAAAAGTAGCACTGATTTTCCGAATGGAATTTATCCAGAGCGGATGGTAATTAGAGGCTGCAAACTTGCTTTGCATCTGATTGGCTGAACACCTGCGGTCTGTAGTCACTGGAGCCTCCAGAGCCAGGGACGGCATTGCCATGTGCCCACTCCAGGGCTGTGGGCCTTGGCCTGGGGAGGCCCCTTACCTGTCTCAGCACAGGACTCCAGGACCAGCAGGGGGCGCTGTGCACAACAGAGCATCCCCAGGAGAGTCCACTAGCGCCTCCTACCTGCCAGACTTGGTAAGGACGATTATGGCCCCACTGTAGCACTTGAAGGAGGCCTCCACGGCGCCCACGGCGGCGGCTTCTGTGGGGTCGCTGGTAATGGGTGCGAGGCGGCGGAGCTCCTCGAATAATTGCAAGTGGTAGATGGCAGCCTCTGCCTCACGGGCAATCTGGGTGGGGGCGGGCAACATCCGTCCAGAGGGACGAAGGGGGGGGGACAGAGCTGGTCAGCGCTTTGTCACAAGGGGACAGGGAAGGGGACAGCCAGACAGCTGGGGAGGGCCATGTCCCCAGCACCAAGATCGCAAACTCCACGAGAACCATGGCCCACACCAGATGTGCGTGCATATCCACTGTGACCACTGAGGACCTCTGTCTGTGGCCCTGCCTGCCCTAGTGTCGCCTCCCTGGCTACCTTCCGCAGAGACCAGGCTGAGCCTGCCTTGTCGTGGGAGCACTGGAGGGAAGATCGGATGGTTGGTCCTATGGTGCCACCTGCCCTTCGGGCCCTACCTGCCAGACTCGGTGAGAACTACCAGAGCGCTCGCTAAGCACTTATAGGAGGCCTGCACGCTGCCCATTGCCATGGCCTCCATGTGGTCTGTGGAGTAACAGGAGGCCCGTGAAAGCTCCTCGAACATCTGGCGGTGGAACATGGCTGCCTCAGCCTCCCGAGCTATCTGCAGGGTTGGGGAGGGGAGGGTAAGGAGGAGGAGTCAAGGAAGAAAAAACAAACGAGGAACAACACAAGGAAAGACAGAATGGGGGAATTAATCGGGGAGATTAATTCCGTGAGGGGCAGGTGTGGTACAAGTCCATGTGCTCTGGGAAGGGTACAAGATTCTGTGCCAACTTCTGCCAGCTTCAATAACAGGGAAGCAGAGCTCTTCCTTCTTTCTGGGTGTGCCAGTACTAAGGCTTGAACTAAGGGTCCCACTTGGCTATTTTGACTCAAGGATAATTACCACTTGAGCCTTATTGCTGATTCTGACTTTTTTTTGTTGGTGGCAAATGAAGGAAAGGTGTCTCACCAGCCTCTCCCCGGGCTGGCCTCAACCTTAAGAGCTCAGCCTCCTGAATAGCTAAGATTATAGGCTTGAGCCCCCAGTACCAGGGCTCTTTCGCTTTCTGATCAGCACATGCCGGGCTAAGCACTCCACTTCCCCACAGGACTTGACCACACTGCCGTCTGATATAGCTGACAGGAAGGAAGAGGCCCGCCTCCCCACATGGCTGCATTGCTGGCACAAGCTGCCGGCACAGAGCAAGCGCTCGCTTGGCCTGGGACACAGGGGATGCCCGTGCGATGTCACTAAGGCAAAGCTGGGCAGCTGGATTAAGTTCTAAGCAGGCATACAAGTAACTCCAGCAAACATGCCAACAGCCACATGAAGAGACGGACACCCCCAGAGAAGCATGCAGACATGTTGAACAGGACAGTCATTAAAATGAATTAAAATGCAGTTATGACCAAGCTGCCGAATTATTTCAAGACCAGTTGCTTAGATAAGCCAGGAATAGGAGGGAAGGCCAGCGTTAGGGGATTCCAATGAATGATGGATGAAAGGGGTGGGGGGGGGAATCAGCATTACCATCTCATTTCATTTGACAGTGGAAGCAGAGGGGAAGGAAGCTGCATTGACCAGGTTAAAGCAACAATTATGGATGTTTAAAGGACAGAATGAATGCATGCAATAGAGGGGGGATTCAAGGAGACTGGTTGATACCTGGCACAGCTCAGTTCTTAGTTATTGATAGGGGGGTCTTGAACTAACTCCTCAGTGTAACTGAAGAGAAAATAGTGACTTTTTCGGGATCACCGGTAAACGAGCAGCAGCAACCTGGCCCAGAGCCTGAAAAACTCCCCCCAACAATGCCAGGCAGGCTCTGCCTGTCAACACTGAAAGGACATGGGATCCCAAATGTGAGGAGCTTTGGTCTCCAATCTGTTCTCTGTGGCTATGGAAACTGTCATGGTGCCCCAGGGCCCTCATGTACAAACCTAGGCACGATTGTACATGGTAAGATACTTTCCATTATTTACATGTGTTGACTGGAAACTAACATTCTGAGTGCTACACAACTCCTGCCCTTTTGTGTAATTTTCTCTTAGATCTGTGTCAACTTGTGTCTCTTTTTCCCTGGCAAAGTCTTGAGAACTGGTGAGGAGTAAGTAGAAAATTCTAGAGCTGACAAGAACTTGCCCAAGCTCCAGGGGACAGTGAAGAAAAAGGAGGCCTCTCTCCGTATCCATTTTATTTTTCTTTTGGTCATCTTTGCTACTGGGGGATTGAACCCAGGATGATGCAGTTGTAGGCAAGTACTTTGCCACTGGGCTACATCCCAGCCCTCCCATGTCTTACTGACAGGCCACCACTACACACTTGGCCAGACTTTCTGGCCTGAAACAGCACGGCAGGACCCAAGCATGCAGCAGGCACCATGCAAAGACCAGTTGGCATGGCCCAGTCAGCGTGGGCACATACTCTGAGGGTCAGGCTGGAAGCCCAACAGAGTGGTCAGCTGGGAGCCCAAGGCCTGAACCAATCTGAACAGGTAGCCAAGCCCTCTGGCCTGTGCAGAAAAATATGAAGCATCATTTCATCAGGATCCCAGGCCTCGGGTCCTGAAGACTGACAATACTGCTCAGTATCCTCTGATGGGACATTCCATGGGACATAGAAGGCAAAAACAAAAATCCAGAACCCACAGCACACGCATCTATGAGCCACCAACGCACGGTACCCTCCCTCTGTTGGAACTGGTTTCCAGTCCAGCCAAGGACAGGCAGCATGGACTCACCAGGTGCTGCATGCGGACGGCCTCCAGGGGGTAGTCCCCTTTGGCTGTTTCTCCAGAGAGCATAATGCAGTCAGCTCCATCCAGAACAGCATTGGCCACGTCACTGCCCTCGGCGCGGGTGGGGCGGGGCTTCTTTATCATACTCTCCAGCATCTGGGAGGGGACAGGGTGCTGATGAGATGGGGCTGGATGCTCAGGCAAGCTGACTCCCTGAATTGGGGAGGTGAGTGTACATGTATGGGGTGTGGGGGAAGCTGTGTGGTGGGCATGGGACAGAATCGCGGGAAGAGGCCCGTGTCAGGGAGGGCACATGCCTGTGTGGCACAGATCACAGGCTTGCCAGCTCGGTTGCAACGGCCAATCATCATCTTCTGAGCCAAGAACACCTTCTCTGCTGGAATCTCAATGCCCAGATCCCCACGAGCTACCATGATCCCATCGCTGGCCTCCAGGATCTCATCAAACCTGGAGAGGGAGAGAAACAGATTATGTGGAAAAAGTGATTAAGCCTGCATCTGCCACGAAGCTCTTACTGCAGAGTTCCCCACCCCTCAAAACAAAAGAAGCTCAGGTGTTGGTGGCTCACATGTCTGATCCTAGCTACCCAAGAGGCTGAGATCTGAAGACCACGGTCCAAAGCCAAACTGGGCAGGAAAGGCCATAAGACGCTTCTCCCATTAAGGACCAGAAAACCAGAAGTGGAACTTTGGCTCAAGGTGGCAGAGTGCTAGACTTGAACAGAAAAGCTCAGGGAACTGAGGGACAGCACCTAGGATGTGAGTTCAAGCCTTAGGACTAACACACACAAAGGAAATAAATGCACACAGTGATTCCAACTTAGGGACAAGGTGACCTCTGCTCTTGGAGCTGTGGCCCCAACCAAGACTCCACTGATGTTTCAGGGCCCTTCCCTGGCCTTTGGATCACAGGGAAAGTTACGTATGGTTTTGTGCCTTTTAAACACAGTGAAGGCACAGGTTGTGGTAGCGGGGCCTCACCTCCGGACGCCCTCATGGTTCTCGATCTTGCTGATAATCTTGATGTTCTTCCCCTTCTCTCCCAGGACCTTCCTGACCTCGTGGACATCGGCCGCCTTCCGGATGAAAGATGCAAACACCATGTCCACATCCTGTTCCACACCAAACTTCAGGTCCTGGATGTCCTTCTCTGACACGGCAGGCAGGTCCACAGCAGCCCCGGGAAGGTTCACGCCCTTCTTGCTGCCCAAAGAGCCACCGTTTTCCACCTCTGTTATTAGGTAGTCAGGGCCTGTGGGAATTAGAGACAGCACAATGAAAAGCAAGCACGGGCTTGGTCTCCTTGTTCAGGGATGTCTTTGAGGATTTATGATGAGCAGGCCAGCACCCATGGGCTTCCAGCAGTTTCTCATGGATGTATAATAGGGCCCAGCACATTCAACTCTGGCCCAGTCTAGCCGTAAACCCTAGTCTTCCCAGTTTCCCTTCCTGAGCGGCCAGGGTGACGGGCGTGAGCCCATACTGACACTGGAAGCAGAGCTCAGAACAGAGCTCAGCAGACTGTGCATATTTAATAGAACCATTTCCTTTGAGCTGGCAATTCTCCTGAGTATGGAAGTGAACAGAAGGGCTCATTAATTAATTAGCTTTTATCTCTCTCCTCTCCCTTCCAGAATTTATATTTGCACTCTTGAATTAATTCACTCAGATAAAATCCACCTTCCACAGGAGCGCCATTCTGCTTATTCTCTAATCCAACCTGAGCCTCCTTGTATCTGGGAGAAAAATGGACCTGGGAAGAAAGCTAACTGTTAAGCCCACAGAGCCCACCACACGCAGAGTTGTGGGGGAGTTGGCTGTCAGAGGCAGATCTAAACCTTTCATCCTGTCTTTGGAGAATGCTCATGACTATTTCCAGCTACTCAAAGAGGCTGGAATCTCCAAGATTCCTCTCTCTCCAATTAAGCAGCAAAACGCTACAGGTGGAGGTGTGGCTCAAGCAGTAGAGAGCCAGCCTTGAATGGAAAAGGCTAAGCAAGAGTGCAGGCTGAGTTCTGGTCCAGCCACCCCCAGAGTCCCACGTACCTTTCTCTTTCACCAGCAGAGAAATGAGTCCGTCATCCACGTAGATCTTGCTGCCCACCTCTACCACCTTGCAGATGTTCTTGTAGTCTAGCCACAGAGTGTTCTCATCACACTTCTCCATGTAGGCATTGTCCAGGGTGATTTTGAGTTTGCCCCCCTTCTTCAGCTCCACCTCAGCCGTTCCACTCTGCACAGGAGATGGGCAAGGGTGTCCAGAAAAGTATTAGTAGAGACACAAGTCACTGCCCAGCCTCCCTCTGCGATCCTCCCTCCACAGGCCCCCTCAGGACACTCACGCCTTTGATGAGTCCAGTCCGGATCTCTGGCCCTTTGGTGTCCAGAGCCACAGCAACTGGTCGGTAGAGGATGGGGTCAGATGCAAAGCTTTCTGTGGCTGTGCGCACGTTCTTGATGGTCTCTGCGTGGTACTGGGATGTAAGAGGGAGAAAGGAGGTTATTATGTCCACCCCTGCTTAAATCATGCTTTCAGCCAGAGCCAAAACTGAAGACAATCAACCTCCATTTGCCCTTGTTTAACCTGACTGTCCCCCATTCTTCCCTCTCCAGTGGCCCCAACCTCTTCTACCCAGGATCAAATATTAGGCTGGGCACTGGCGACTCACATTTGTAATCCTAGCTATTGACATCAGTGTCAGTAGGCTGAAATATGAGGACCACGGTTCAAAGGCTGCTGGAGCTAAGACTGAGAGATTCAAATCTCCCAAGAACATCAGAAGGAACAGAGCCCAGGCAGGCCCTCAGGTTCAAGCCCCACTCATAATAATGAAGCAAATCTTAGGAACCTCAGAACCTCTATAGTTCACAAAATACAGCAAACATCTGGGGTAAAAGAGTGAGCACTTGTGCTTAGAACTGTCAGCCCTGGCTGACAATTGGTAGCAGATTCTGTGTTTTCTCTATTGATCTCAACCACTATCCAAACTCCATTATTGACTTACGTTGTAGAAGCACAAGGCAATCCACCCATTGCTAAGGTCAGACCAGGTTTCACAAGTATTTTCTCAAGTGTAGTGAAACAGCTGGTCAGGTGCCTCCCTTGGCTGTGCTTTCAGTAATCTTGGCTCTAAGATTCCCTTTATCACCACCATTAGATTCAAAAGTGACCCAGGCCAAGATAAGATAGCCAAACAGCGCACTCCCCAGGCACTGCTGATAACCGGGGCACCTAATCCAGCACTTTATGGGCCCTGTCTTCCTTTCACCACCAATGCAGAACTGCTTATAGACAGGCAGAGCCAATCTCCAAAGATGGCTACTGGGCCTGCATGTCAGCTTACAGCTTACTCTGGAGAGACTGGTGGGGTTCTGTTAATTATAAGTCAGCTACATTAGCAGACAATGCAGAAGAAAAATAGAAATAGTTTGGGCTTTTTTGCTGCTTCATTTTGAGATTTTTATTTTGTGTGTGTATGTGTATGGGTGTGTGCGGTTCTGGGGCTTGAACTCAGGGACTGGGGGCTGTCTCCTAAGCTTTTTGTACTCAACCCTAGTTAGTGCCGACTGAGCCACAGCTCTACCCAACTTTTTAATTCTTTGGGTGTGCGGTAAATTGAAGACAGGACTCTCATGGACTTTTTTCCCCAGGCTGGCTTTAATCTTGATTCTCATCAACTGACTTAGGAAACAGAGTATTTTCCTTTTGGACAATATGACCCCTCTCTTACTCTCTCCCAGCAATAATGAAAATATTTTGTGTGTGTGGGGGGGGGGGGGCTGGGAATGTGGCCTAGTGGCAGTGTTTGCCTAGCATGCATGAAGCTCTGGGTTTGAGTCCTCAGTACCACATAAACAAAAAAAGCAGGAAGTGGTGCTGTGGCTCTAGTGGTAGCTCAGGGACAGTTGCCCAAGACCTAAGTTCAAGTCCTGGGACTGGCCAAAACAAAAACAAAAACAAAACCATAAATTTCTGTATTTCATTCACTCTTTACTTTCTGGTTCTGTGTTTATAGCAAATTAATTTGGTTTTCTTTTAGTGCTGGGCCTGACCTTGGGCATTACATGTGACAGGCAGGTGTCCAGTGAGCCTCATCCCAGGTTTTAAGCCTCTATGCATTTTGACCCGAGGATGTGAAATCACCAGATAACCATAAATGGTGAGCAGACGGCTCAGCGCCTCGTTCTCTACATGGTTATCTGCTGGCACATTACCAGCAGGTGCACTGCCTGTTCACCTGACAAGCTGCTGGTAGGCTGCTCCCCCTTCACCAGGATCTCGATGTGGGAGTGTAAAGGCCAGTACTTCTGGCTCGCATTGATGATGGGGCATGCATGTTCAGTAAGACAATAGGAACTGCCAAAAGTGGGGCTCTGCCAACCAGATCAGACAGCAAGGCAAACCAATGCCCCCTGTCTCTGAACTCAAGGGGACGACCTCATCATCCTACTTTAATCCCTGAACAAGCACTTAAGAGGGGCTTAAGAAGACTGAAAGGACAAATCATCTCTAAATGCCTCTTGTAAATTAAATTTGTTGCTGGATGCCAGGGGCCCACGCCTGTAATCCTAGCTACTCAGGAGGGTGAGATATCAGAACTGCAGTTCACAGCCAACACGAGACCATGAGACTACAATTAGCCACAGAAAAAGGGGAAAAAAAAAAAAAAGAAGTGGCACTGTGGCCCATGTGGTAGACTGCTAGCCTTTTCAAAAGAGCCTAGGAACAGGATGCAGGCCCACAGTTTAAGCCCCAGGAAAAAAGTGAAGAAATAAATTTGCTGGCCAGTCTCTGCTC
Organism: Megascapheus bottae; assembly: GCF_031878675.1. NCBI lineage: Eukaryota > Metazoa > Chordata > Mammalia > Rodentia > Geomyidae > Megascapheus > Megascapheus bottae. The sequence continues at coordinate 3,296,899 of NC_143538.1, read as the reverse complement.
TGCAGGTGGCACACCCACGGTCCCAGCCATCTCAGAGTCCCATGGTATCACATTACTAGATACAGGGAGCCTTGAGAAAGGTCAACACCTAGCCTTCTATTTCTGCTCCTTTCCTTCACACAGGAGGCTAGAGGACTGCTTCAGCAGGGAGAGCTGATAGGCGCTGTCTTCTGAGCTCCCTGACCTCAGCTATCACACTGGGTAATTAACTCCTGTCAAATCCTGCTGAGAGCCAGATCACTGAGCAGAGAACATTAACAGAGATGTGTGCACAGTCACTGTATTACTTCTTAGAGACAGAGCCAAAGGTGGGCTAGAAACTCAATCCTCCTGCTCAGCCTCCTGAGTGCTGAGATGACAGGTGTCTCTCCCAGCATGTCTGACAGGGACAGATCTAAACCTTCCTGCTTGCCAGATGAGCTCAGCACCCCCAACTCCCAGGATATGGGGCGGGCAGGGGGGACACAGTACAACCACTGGCTGTTTATTAAAACCTGGCCTAGGAAATTCATGCTGAAGAGTCTCATGTTTCCACAAAGAAGGAATTCTCTGGGGCTGCTGAACTGAAGGATTTATTTTTAGTGTGACCTTAATACCAGCCTTCAAAGGCCAGAGGGTCAGCCTCCCCGCCCATACACACCAGTTACGGCCTATGTCTTGAACATGCAGTTCAAGTCAACAGAGAAGAAAGTCTACCACCAATGGCAGGGTGGGGGGGGGGGTCCCCTGGTCTTCTCTCACTGCTCAGTAAAAAGAGGCAGGAACAATGCTGATCCCCGGGTGTGGCCTCTCCCCACAGGTCAGCCAGTTTAAAAGTGTCAGCTCGGGGAATGTAGCTTAGTAGTAAGTAGAGCTTGTCTAGTATGAATGAAGCCCTGGGTTTGACTACTCAGCACATTGAAAAAAAGCTAGAGCTGGCACTGGCTTTTTGATGGTTGGCTTCCCTGCCCAGGCTTGCTTCAAAGTCAATCATCAGGTCTCAACCACCTCAGTAGCTCATGCCTGTAATCCCGGCCCCCTGTCCTTCTATACAAGCATCCTGGTCCACATCTCAAGGACCAGCTAGACTCACCTCATGGGTTCCATGGGAGAAGTTCAGACGAGCCACATTCATCCCGGATTTAATCATCTCCTTCAGCATCTCCACAGATCGGGAAGCCGGGCCTGAAAACCCCAAGCAGGAAAACATGTAAGTACATAGAAGGATAAGCCGAGTGCCAGGCAAGGGCTCCCCCAACACTGCTCTGTGTTCCCATGGTGCTGGCTCCTTCCTACCTAGCTGGCCAAGCTGTGGGCCAGCTCTGTCTGCAGAGAGCTTTTGGTCTCTCAATACATTCTCACTAAGTTCCTTAAGGAAAAGGTCCTCTCGGTTCTGATTCTAGCACTTTGCATTTCATATATGACTTTGTCCCCCCTTAAAAAAAAAAAACATATCGCCTATGGCCAAGGGGTGCCAGTCCTGTACCGATGGTGCAGATGATGCCAGTGTTGCGGGCAGTGATGGGAGCCGAGTCGATGTCCAGGCGGCACATGTGCTCCAGGAAAGTGTCGGCCATGGCTGCGTGCAGCTGCTGGGTCTGGATGAAGGCAGTCCCGGCGTCACTGTGGGGCTTCGACATGGCTTCTGCGATCCTGGCTCAGGCGAAGCGGAGACACAGTGATCAGATGGAGAAGGAAGCCAGATCACGCGAGGCTTTGTGTGGGTGCACCAAGGACTCAAGGGATTGTGAACAGAAAACCCCACGAGCACATCCAGACCCACTGTGAGCTTCCCCAAACCCCACGACTGACCCCCGACTCCCCCAGCACTAGGCCAGCTGTGATTCCTTTTTTCTCTCAGTGCTAAAAACCAAACTCCCAGTGCTCTGTACATTGTAGACACTCAACCACTGACTCACGTCACTAACCCTAGCGCCTACCTGCCAATCTGCACGAAGTTCTACCTCACATCTCCTAACTCTCTCCTAACTTGGAAACCGCTTCCTTGGGTAAAGAAGACATCCATGCATGTTTCTGAGCTACAAGCCTTGCTTTGGTGGAGGAGAGTCTCATTCAAGTCAGGCGCTGGTAGCTCCCATCACACTCAGTCTATGACTTCCAATCACAGCATTATTATTCAACCCCTAACAGGCATGAGGGTAAGGCCAAGCTCACCAAGAAAAGGCCTGGCTCAGAAGCTGGACTTGGACTCCCAATGGAGGCAAAATTGTACCTGCTAGGATTCTCCAGCCATTCAAAACTTCACCTACTTTATTTACACACAACCAAAAACAACTACCATGTTGCATTGTAACCAAGAACCAGTAAGGTTCTAAGGTAACACAAGTCCATTAACAAAATCAGTCACTCTTTCTTTCTTCCCAGTGCTTAGACTCAGGGCCTGGGCACTATCTTTGAGCCTCCCTGTGCTCAAAGATAGGGCTCTACCACACAAACCACACACAGTGCCACTTCCAGCTGTTTTTGAGAACTTTATTAGAGATAATCTCAGACTTTCTTGCCCTTGCTGGCTTTGAACCACCATCCTTAGATCTCAATCTCAGTAGTTAAGATTACAGGCGTGAACTAGGAGGACACAGCTTGTCTGCTTTTCTGAGAAATGGTCTCATGATATAGCCTGAGCTGAGGTGGAACCCTCCTCAGCCTCAGATAACAAGGATCACGCAGTTATTTACAAGTCTCAAATTTTGACACAAATACTGTCCCCTGTCAGTCTCAGAACCACCTGTTTCAGGCAATTAACCATCCCAGGTCAGGCCATAATTCCAGCAATTACCCTGACCTTTGCTTTATTGCTGATTTAACAGTGAAACTCACTGGGCCGGCAAGCTAGCTGATTACTACAAAAAAAATTCATTAGGAGCTCCCAAGCAGTTTGCCCAAATAGAGATGGACCCAACCAAAGGCTCATTCTAGCAGACTCAGGACTAGAGCCCCCTTTTCAAATCCCAGAGTTCTCTTCTGAACCCACTTGGTGGCTTGCCTGGTGCCTTTAGAACAGAATGCCTAACTCTCTTCCTGCCTTTGACAGCCTGGCAAAGGCCCAAGGAGGCTTGTGGCCAGCAGTGAGTGAAAAGCCAGGAAAGCCAATGGCACAGACACCTCCCCTACAGAGCTGCACGCCCTACTGAGGAAGATATTTGGCAATTAGAAGGCAAGGAAAGAAGATCCCGATTCAGAAGTCAACTAACCAGAACCCATTTGGCAATGGCAAGTGTTCATCCCAGGGTGAAATTCCTAACTTTCTAACCAAAAGTCAGCCATCTCTCCTCCAGGCCCTGGCCTGGTTCTCCACTCTGGGTGCCCAGTAACCAGACGTACTCTAAAGCTTGGTAAATCCAAGGACAGGCCCCGGAAGCACGCAGGGTTCTATGTGTGGGAGTGCTCACGGGCATTCTCCCTAAAGAACAATCCACTGGGATCAGCTCCAGATCTGGCACAGCCAGGGGGTCTCGCTGCGAGGACCTCGCCGAGGCGGCTGCTAACACCTAACCATACCTTTGGGTCTTTGGGGTTGTGTTTCCGGTGACAAAGCTTTCCTTTTTTTTCTCAAATTGGCTCCTCGGGCCCACTTGTATAGATCGTTCAGAGCTGAATACAGTCCGCCCTGGAGAGCTGAACAGGGATTAAAGTGAAAATCTGAATTTAACTGAAAACTATTACTGGGTGATGAGAAAGTTACCTAAGAATCTAGCTTCCAGATGGAAGGTCCTCAAAGATGAGAGTAGAAAAATCCCAAGAAATAAATGCCAGGGGGTGCTGAGACTAAATTCTCATGGCACTGAAATCTTATTGTCCCCCAGCCTTGTCAAGTGCTTACTCCTTGCCCTCACCGTATTTTCTTGTGCCAGCACTGGTGCTTGAACTCAGGTCCTGGGCACTACCCCTGAGTTTTTGTGCTCAAGGCTAGCAACCTACCACTTGAGCAACAGTTACACTTTTGGCTTTTTGGTGATTTGTAAGAGACTAGAAGTCTCACAGACTTTTCTCTGCCAGCTGGCTTTGAATCTCAGCCTCCTGAATAGCTAGGATTACAAGCATGAACCACCAGTGGCAAGCCTTGCAGTTTCAAGGCCTGCACTTTACTAACATTATTTATTCTGAGAACCTTTGTGGGTAGGGGCACCAAATCAAAACAGAAAAAGTACGTGAGGAGACATGCCCAAAATTTACCCGTGAGTAATCTGGGTGGTAGGATTATAGAAAATGTATTTTCCTAATAAAATTACTGATAACACATTAAGCATACCTCTTTAAACAAAATGTTGGGTAGGGGTCAATGCTGGACCTCTCAAAGGCTCTAAGGGAGAGAGATGAAGGGGGCACACTGATCAAAAAATAGTTGGGCACTGGTGGCTTACAACCGTCATTCTACCTACTCAGGAGGCTGAGAATTGAGGGTCTAGGTTCAAAGCTAGCCTGGACAGGAAAATCCATGAGACTCAGATCTCCATTTAATTACCAGAAAAGCTGGAAATGGAGCTGTGGCTCAAGTGGTAAGAGGACTAGGCTTGAGCAGGAAGGCTCAAAGACAACCCTCACATCCTGAGTTCAAGTGCCATGACTGGGAAAGTAAAAATAACAGAAAAGAAATCCTCTGCTTTGTGTGGGGGGCAGGAGATACTGTTCTGTGCCTTGAAAGAAGTTCAAGGCATTTCCAACAGCTTGGGAAGATAAACTTTGAGCCATTGAGGACCTGAGAGGCTCCCCGCATACTGAGAAAATATAGTCCAAGGACAATCCCATGCTACAAGACAGGATCCAGCCAGCTTCTCTTCCTGTTTAGTCTGCTGGGACTGCACAGTAAAACCTTTGTGACAAGGACAGGCTGGAGACGCCCAAGTACCTCCAGGCCAGGAGACTTCAGGTCCAACCACGTTAGGCCAAAACATTCTATTTCACCATTCACAGCTAAGACTGAAGCCTATAGCCTCTTTTTTTTTTTTTTTTTTAAAGAAAAGCCAGAAGTGGTATTGTGGCTCAAGTGGTAGAGTGCTAGCCTTGAGAAAGTCCAAGGACAACGCTCAGGCCCTGAGCTCAAGCCACAGGACTGGCAAAAAAAAAGAAAATTTGAAATGAGTGGCTTTAATGTTTTAGTGAATTTTACACACCAGCTGTTAGCAAACTCGCGTTTCTGGGCGCACATACACCAGTACTGGGACTTGAACTCACATCTGAACACCATCCCTTGCCTCCAGTGTTGCTATCATTATAAGCAGAAGCCCTTGGCCCCGAGACCCAGTCACAAAATCCTTTTCTGTCCAGCTCAGGGTGTCCACTGAGACCAACCAAGTATCTGGAAGTTGCAGGCAGATCTCCCCTGTGCTCTCTCTTGCTGACAGAGTACAGCCAGCCTTGAGTTGGCAGGGCAGGTCTCTGGAAAGTTCTTCCTTGTGCCCGTCAGCTGCCTGGACACACAGCCCCCCCCCCCCCAGGACAGCTCGACTCACTCTGCACCCTCCTCTTAGGGAGGCAAAGACATGCAGAGCCAACCTCCAGCGAGCAGCAGGGGCCAGGCGTGCCCACTGGCAGCAGGCAACAGTAGGCCTGAGAGCCTGCAGGATCGTCCTCAAAGCCATCTCCCTGTGAGAAACCACAGCACCAAGGCCTCAGTGGGGCAGCTTGAAGCAGGCAGGGGCACAGCTCAACTCCAAGCCACCCCTGTCTCTGCTCTGCTCTTATCCTGCAGCTCCTTTCAATCAAGCCGCACTCTGCCAATTCCTGTACCATCCCACCCCAACTCCCTCCTTAACTTATACCAAATAGTGATCCTCCCTTTCTCACTGACTCAGCATGAGAGAGCTCTAGCACCCACCAAACCAACTGGGGGAGGTCTGGAGATGTTGTTCAGTAAAGACAATGTAGTGTACGCCTGCAATCCCAGCAGTTGGCAGGCTGAGGGGGGAAAACATCATAAGCTTGGGGAAAGCCTGTGCTACACAGTGATTATTTTACCTAAAATAATCCAATAAAAAGACAATTGCACCCTCTTATATACTATGTAATTTCTTTTGGATAGGATCCGGGTCAGAATGAAGTCTGCTCTTCAACTCTAGCAGGCCAACAATGCACGGTGTGGCATTACCAAACATTGTGAGCCACTTGAGGGGTCCAGCAAAATTCCCTGTCAAGGCCTGCACTCGAGCCCCATTTCTACTTCTGGCTGTTCAGGGAATTTTTAACTGGAGGCATGAGATCCAGGACCTTTTATTTTTCACGGGGCTGGCTTCACAACGTTTCAGCCTCCCAAATGGCTGGGATTACAAGCATGAGCCACCAATGCCCAAATAATCAATCTGCCTTGAGGAGCTATGAGTACAGGCACCCCAGGACCTGGCTATCATCATTTTTGATCCTGTCATGAATATCTGTGTCCTTTTACTTCATTAAATATATTTTTTCCCTGACAATTAAGCCACACTTCCCATGTCAATATGCCTCCATGCTTTTTTTTCTTTCTTGCCAGTCCTGGGACTTGAACTCTGGGCCTAGGCAATGTCCCCGAGCTTTCCTTTCTCAAGGTTAGCACTCTACCACTTGGGCCACAGCACCACTTCGGGCTTTTTCTGTGTCTCTGCTATTAAGAAATCGAACCCAGGGCTTCGAGCATGCTAGGCAAGCACTCTATCACTAAGCCACCTTTCAGGCCTGGCTTTTTCCTTCTGTACAGCCATTTCATATAGAAAGAGGGCAGTTCAGAACCCTCCCCCTTCAGATCATGACAATTTTACTATATCCCATAAGCACAGCCACAAAGATCTACTTTTTGGAGAAAATGTGGTAGTCGAATGGGAAAAGGCTGGGTGTTTTCCATCACCATTACTCGATGCATGCCATTGTCGGCTTGCTCTTCCACGCAGGACAGCACACAATATCCATAGGCTGACATATAGATCTAGCTAAGTCACCGTGTCACTATGAATCCACCTTTAACACGAGGCACTGTAGCCAGGCACAGCGGCTCCCGCCTGTAATACTAGCTGAGGAGGCTCAGATCTGAGGATTGCATTTCAAAGCCAGCCTGTGAGACTTATCCCCAATTAACCAATAGAAAATAGGAAGTGGCCCTGTGGCTCAATGGGTACGGAGGGATGGCCTTGAGCCTAAGAGCTCAGGGACAGTGCCCAGTTCAAGCCCCATCCCCCCAAAAAACACTAGACATTGTGTGAGCGTGTGCTTGCACACAGCTAGTGGGAACTGGCCTCTGGGTGCTGTCTCTTAGCCTCTTAGTCACATACTTAAGTGCTATGCTGGGCCTGTCTGGCTGGAGGCTTAGGCTCTGGAAAACCTGTGATGGACAGAATGGGGAAGGGAGGGCGCCTGTAGTGGCCGCCACAGGTACTGCAGCCCAGCTCACCATCTCCTACGTGCGTCCAGGCACAAGCCACTGCAGGGGCGTGGCCTCCGCACTGCGGGAATGCTCCAAGCCCCCCCCTCCAAACTGGGCACTCACACCAGGTGGCCCTCAGAGGCGGGAGGCTGCTCACTGCCCCGCTCCCCTCCCCCAAAGAAGTAACCTGAGCCCAATCCTTGATCCCCCACCCATGCTGGAATGGCCTTTGTCTCCTGGCCTCCCATCCCTACTCCTATCTGTGGTGCTGAGAGCCCCTTGCAAGAGCTATTACAGGAAAAGGGGGACCACAGACCTCAGTTCCCAGGGGTCGGCTCACCCCCTGGAGTTGGGCAGAGTGATTCTCTGTAGAGAACGGGACATTTGAGGCTGGTTGAGTTGGTTCAGAAAAGCTGAAGTAAAAAATAAAACAGCCCCGCCCCCCAGCACCCCAAGTTTGTACAGCTAGAGTTGCATCTCTTTCTCCACCACCCCTTCCTTCCTCTTTCTTACACCGCCCGCACCTTAAGAAACCATTTTTCCTGTAACAACCCCTGCTCCCCACTATCCTCATTCCCCAACTGTTAGTAGTCTGGCCCGAAGCTCTGGATGCTCTTTTGTTAAGTTTGAATGCACCGCTCTAAATGAAAGGCGTCCCGAGAGGAGGGCGGTTAAGTCACCAGTGGGACGCGGAAACTGTCCCTCCACCGTGACTCACTTCTCCCACCCCCTCCCCGCCCATCACAGGAGACAGGAAGACTCCCCCCCAACCACGGGCGCCCGCGTGCAGCCAGCAGAGCCCTCTGCAATCTGCAGGGATGCATACACTGCTGAAAGGGGGCTTTTGACGCCTGCAACCACCACCACCAAAGAAAACGGAACGATTTTCCCACTCACCCAATGAAGATAACCTGCTCAAAAGCAGCTAAGTCCAAAGGTTGCCCCATCTTGTGCGCAGAACCTCTGGTGGATCACATTACCTCCCCACAGAAGAGCCCCCCAGCTTCAGCCCCCCCCAGCATGCTCAGGCCAGGTATTTTTCAATTGTTTGCTAACAATGCTGTCCCAGGAGCAGTGGCCTGGGCTGTGCTCAGTACCCCGAAGGCGGCCACACCCTGAGCAGTTACCGGCGGGGAGGCCGGACGGGGAGGCCGGACGGTGCCCACGTGGAGCTGGAACGGGAAGATCTCCGGGTGAGGTGCAACTTTGTCTCTGCCTTAGGCAAAGCACCATGAACCAAGGCCCCGCTCCCCCCCCCCCCGGCGGCTTTGTTCTGGAGGCTCCGCTCCCCCGAGACCCCAGCGTCAGTGGGGAGTTGCAAAGTCACATTACTCAACTACCAAGTCACCCCGCTCGGTAACCAGGGCCGGGATCCCCGCGGAGACGCGGGGGATGCGCGGCGAGGGCGCACGCGCGGGGCTGGGGGGGGGATTCCTCCCCCGCGCACCGCAGGGGGAGCACCAGGAAAGCAGAGGAAGCCCAGGCACGGTCCAGGCTCCATCCCGAGGCTGGCCCCCTGCTCCTGGCTGTCCTGGGGCTGGGACGGATGTTCCAGCATCCCCCTGTCACACAACCCGAGTGCGGGTGCAGCCCGAGGCGCCCCGATCCCCGACCCCAGAGGGAAAACCCCATCTTTAAACAAGCGTAAAAACCTCACTGGGTCGACAGGGCCACCGATCCTCCCCCCGCCCCCGTCGGGCCCCAGGCGCACGTGGCGCGGGACCCGGGGTCGCGGGATAGGGAGGCCAGGGTTATGTAACCCGCGTCCCGGGACCCCGGGGTGGACGTGACCCGAGAAGGACGGGATGGGGAGGGGAGAGCAGAGAGATGCGGGGCGGACGTGACCAGGACCGAGGAGGAGGCGAGAGGGGAAGAGAAGAGGGAGGAGCTAGGAGCACGAGGAGGGGGGAGGAGGGGGGACTGGGGCGCAAGGAGAGGGGGAGGGGGACCACGAGGAGGAGGGGGACAGCAGCACGAGGAGGCTGGGATGGGGCGCAAGGCAGGGTAACGGGCCGTGGGCCGGGGGGCGAGGAAGGGGACAGGAGGAGGAGGAGCGGGGCACGAGGGGGGCCAGGGCTGGAAGCAGGGGCTGAGCGGAGGCGTCAGGACGCAGGGCTGGGGGCGTAAAGGCGCGGGGAGCGGGCACCGGCCTGCAGGGAGGCGGGAGGAGGTGGGGGGGGACCACGACGGGAAGGAGAAGACAAAGGCGGACGGATGGGACCGGGATGGGAGGCGAGGAGAGGGCTGGATTCGGGGGATGCGCATCGGCCTAAGCCCAGCCCCAGCCCTGCCCGGAGTCCGAGCCGCCCCGAGACCCGGGGGCCGGAGTGAGCACCCGCCAGGAGGGCAGGCGGCCGCGGTGGAGGCCCGCGGAGGAGGCCCTCCCGCGGTGGGGCCCCGCTCACCTGCGGCGTGCTGCGACTGCGGCTCGGGCTGCGCTGCGTCTGCAGAGAGAGGAGGCGGCGGCGCTGGGGACGAGGAGCTCGTGTGCGGGAGCCGGGCCCGGGCCTCAAGGTTACCCCGGTGCGGGCGGCGATCCCTCCGCAGCCCCGCCCCGCGCCCAATCCCCGCGCGCGGCCGCCCGCGCCCCGCCCCGCGCCCCGCCGGTGGGGTGGTGGACGGCGAGGCGGGGGGAGGACGGCAGGGCGGGGGGAGGGCGGGCCCTGCCCTTTCTCGAGAGGACTACGTTCCGCGGCGGAAGGACACGACAGGACGGGGGATGCAGAAGCGACGGGGACCGGATCCCGGGCCAATCGGGAGCCGACGGGGGCGGGCCGCCTCCTCCCGACCCCCGGGCGCCCGGCACACCTGTCGCAGGCCCCGGCCGCCCGCGCCCGGCTCCCTTCCTGGCCTCCGGCCCAGGTCGCCCCAGCTGCCCCGGCCTTATCAGCTCGAGGACCAGATTGACGGGCCCCGGCAGCGTCCCCAGCCCCGCCTGGCGGCGGGAGGGCGGGGGGAGATCGCAGGCCCGGGCCGCTGGGCGAGGAGCGGGACTCGGGGCACGGGCGCCGGGTGTGCCCGGAACGAGGAAGCGAAGGGCGGGGCCGGGCCTGCGATCCGCGCGGGGAGGGTTCTGGCCCCGGCGAACCGGGACCAGGTCGCAACCTCCGGGCCAGAGGTCTGCGGAGCAGCCTGCAGTCCCTGTGGTGTCTGGGCATTTCCCAGCGATGCCCGGCGGGACCCACGGCCTGCACCTGAGCAGGAGTTCGGAGTAGATAGGAAGTGGCTGAGTCCCAGAGGCCTGCAGACACCCCGCCCGCCCGGCCATAACAATCCCAGGCCCCTAAGGACACCCAGAGCGCGGATGGGGGGTGAGGGGGAGCCCAAGACTGAATTGGTTTGCAGTTGAAGAAACCTATTTCTTCTGTAAACCGTTGCTGGTCTGTTCTATTTATCTATTTCTGTGCCAGTCCTGGGGTTTGAACTCAGGTATTACCTCTTGATTTTTTTTTTCCCTCTCCCAAAGCTAGCACTCTACTACTCAAGCCACATAACTCCACCTCTGGCTTGTTTGTTTGTTTGTTGCTGGTTAACTAGAGCCAAGAGTCTCATGAACTTCCCTGCCTAGGCTTGCTTGGAACCAAGATCCTCAGATCTGAGCCTTCTCCTGAAAAGCTAAGATTACAAGCATGAGCCACCAGCCTCGTTGCTGGTCTACTTAGTTGGGGGTAGAAAGTATTGGCTCATTTAAGATAGAGAGAGAGCAGGAACTTGGGAGGAAACAAGCCGGGAGTGGTAACGGACTTCCACCCTGGTTGGTGCCAAACTAGTGTTTTAAAGTTGTAAATCTTAAGGCCAGGAATGTAGCCTAGTGATGGAATGTTTGCCTAGCATGCACAAAGCCCTGGGTTCGATTCTTTGGTGCCACATACACAGAAAAAGCTGGAAATCACGCTATGGGCTCAAGTGATAGAGAGCTAGCCTTGAGCAAAAGTGATCAAGGGCAGTGCCCAGGCCCTGAGTTCAAGCCCCAGGACTGGGGGAAGAGCTAGGTGCAGCGGCTCACACCTGTAATCCTAGCTACTCTGGAGACTGAGATCTGAGGATCGTGGTTCAAAGCCAGCTCGGGCACTCTAAGTCCAAGAGACTCTTGCCTCCAATTAACTTCTAGAAAACAGGAACTGGGGCTGTAGTTCAAGGGATAGGGTGATAGCCTTGAGCTGTAGAGCTCAGAGACAGCTGCCCAAGCCCTGGGGTAGGGTGGTAGCCTAGAACTGAAGAGCTCAGGGACACTGCCCAGGCCTAGAGTTAAAGCCCCACAATCCACCTCCCCCCCCCCAAAAAAAAGGAAGTTAAGAGTTTTAAATCTTAGTCACCCCCCTGTTATCTCAGCATTCAAGATGGATGAAAAGTTCAAGTCAACCTGAGGCCCTGTTTCCAAAGAATCTGACAGCTATAAAAATAGCTTCCAGGCTGGGCGAGGTGGCTCATGCCTGTAATCTTAGCTATTCCAGAGACTGAGATCTGAGGATCAAGGTTTAAAGCCAGCAGGGGCACAAAAGGACCTTATCTCCAGTTAGCCTCTAGAAAATGCAAAGTGGGGCTTGGCTCAAGGGTAGGGCCATAGCTTCCACTTTGATGAAAGTGATCTATACAACTCAAGGGTGGAGACAGCAAAGAGAAAGGGAGATTGAAAGAGAATGAAAAAACTGGTGATACTGTAAGAAAGGACATGCACTCATTTCCTGACAGGTAAACGGAACCCCTTCGAATATCACCTCTATAATAACAACAAAGCAATTTTATGCCTGTAATCCTAACTATTCAGGAGGCTGTGATCTGAGGATCAAGGTTCAAAGCCAGCCCGGGCACAAAAAGACCTGAGACTCATCTCCAATTAACCTCTAAAAAATGGGAAGTAGGGCTTGACTCAAGGGTAGGTTGGTAGCTTTGAGCTGAAGAGCTCAGGGATAGCGCCCAGGCCAAGTTCAAGCCCTATATCCTAGCGTGCGTGCGTGTGCACGGGTGCACACACACACACACACACACACACACACACACACGTGGCACCAAGGCACCACTTTGGCTTTAAAAAGACCTTTGTCTTCATTTTGCTGAGAAGACACTCTGTATGGAAGAGCCCGAAGGGTCTTACCCTATCTTTGTTCTAGTTCACCCTATGGCCATATTCCATAATTTAAAGGGCTAGAATCCAATTCCTTCACAGAAGAAAGCTAGCCAAGTGTGGTGACTCACGCTTATAATCCTAGCTGCTCTCAGGAGGCTGAGATCTGAGGATCACAGTTCAAAGTCAGCCTGGGTACTAACGTCCATGAGACTCTAATCTCCAACTAGCTACCAGAAAACTGGAAGTGGTGCTGTGGCTCAAGGGGTGGGATGGTAGCCTTGACCTGAAGAGCTCATACAAGTGTCTGAGGGTCTAGCAAGGTTAAAGTACAGAGTTCAAACCCCAGAACTAGCAAGACAAGCAAAACCAGAGGGCTGAGGATGTGGTTCAAATGATAGGAAAACGATACTTCCCTTAACATGCTCCAAGCCCAAGGCCCTGGCTTCCATGGGTGGGGAGGGGGGAAGGAAACTGAGGACAATTCCTGTTCCATAGAGTGAAGTTTGACCTCATGTTCATATGAAATGGCCCTGGAAGACTTCCTTGGAGGGCTCACGGGTCTTGGAGGGGTTTTCCTTTTCAATTCAAGCTTGCCTTTCACCCTAAAGCAAATGCTTCATTAGAATGGCATTTCAGTTGCTCTGGATTCCATTCCTGGCCACAGAAGCACAGGACTTGGAGTGTAATGGTTTAACTGGATTTCCTGGGGGTAGGGGTCTGTGTCTAAGAGCACAGCAGACCCCATCCTGGAAGCCTCAAGAAAAGCTTGATTGTGAGGCCTGGGCCTGGCATGGCATGGCAGATTGCCCACAGATCCTGGATGTCAGCTTTAAGGCAGAAATACTTCCTAATCCAGACTTTACTCACCCTTCCTAGAGCTAGACCAGGAGACTCCACAGGCTGCACCGAAGGAAATGCCAGCCTTTTGGAGTTGGGGTTAAAGAGAAGGGAGGTTTCATGGAGAAGACAATTGAGCCACACATGAAAGTGGGTGAGGATGGAGCCTGGAAGGGGGGAGCAGGGGTGAACTATGCAGGAAATAAAGGCTGAGTTTTCAGACTGCCTTTGTGCATTCAGGTTTTCCCAGGCTCCGGTAAAATGCCCCAGCAACACATGGAAACAGGAAATGGATGCAGGAAGAACTGCCTCCACCAAGGTGATCTTGTCACCTCAAGTGACCTTGTTCTCCTGGGGAAGGCTCCCTGAAGTCCTTTCCCCTAGCCCAGGCACCTTCTGTGCACGTGGGATTGTAAAGACCTTATCTCTCTATCCTTATTTCAAGGACAGGGCAGAGACAGAGGCTTGCTGACATACAGGGTGGTAGGATGAGCAGAGATGGGGTCTCTAAGATTCAGAGGACCAGATCTTGTGCTCCTTTCCCAAGGAATTCCTCCTGCTGCACTCCAGAGCCTTTTTCCTTAGACTCCCACCCACATGTCTGTCCACAGCACTGGCTGCCAGCTCCCTGACCCACTTTCTCCAAGGACACCCAGGACAGAGGACTTGGCAACACCTTGGCTTCCAGTGGCCTCTCTGGCCACTGGTGGGTGGTGGGCAGTACTGTGCTCCAGGGCTGGCTATCTGTCCAAAGAAACTGAGCTCCCCCACCCCTCACTGCCAGCAGAAGGCTCCAGGGAGCCATGAAGACATGCCACCTCCCTCATTCCCAGAAGCCAAGACATCCCCATATGTCCATTCAAATCATTCTAGAAGCTGGCACGTTCACAACCCAGTCATGACTCAGCAGCCGCCTCCAGCCCCCCTCCAACCAGAACCCCCGCAGAGGCTCCTCCCCAAGATGGCCACATCCTCCCCACAACCTGAGTCACAGCCACACCCAGCCTGCTCGGAAAAGTACCAGAACATCAGGGAAGAGAAGGTTAAACCCAGAGATTGTGAGTCCTCAGTCCAGGAATCACAGTCATCTACTCTAGCCTGAACTAATTGAGTTCCTTTCCTGACTCTATCCCTAAACTAGCATGTCCAGGTTTAAATGAAGCAACTGGCCTGAGTCTTGGACCAGCTGAAAGGTAGGCAACTACCCACCTGGGTGTGCCTAGAGCCTGGACCCGGGTGAAGGATGAGGCTGCCAGCTAGCTAGGCCCCTGCTGGGGGACGGTCAGCCCTGCCTCATTCCACCTCCAGGCTAAAGGAGGAAACTCAAGGTCCTGCCCAGCAAGCTGCGGGACAATGAAAGCAGTCTTGTGTTCATGAGGTCTAAATTAGATTTGTTCTACCTCACCTTTAAACTTTATCAGCTACCATTATCGGAACATCTTGGTCCAGGCCTGTATGGCAGGAAAAGTCTGGGAGACTCCATCTCTGTGAGGGAAAGCTAGGCATGGCACTAGGGCACACCCAGGCAAGAATGTTATCCTACCTCGAAATTAACCGATGCAAGCCGGGGTGGCTAACACCTGCAGTCCCAGCTACTCAAGAGATTGATCATAGTTTGAAGCCTGCCTAGGCAGAAAAGTCTACAAGACTCTAATGAACCAGCCAAATACCAAAACTGGAAACATGGCTCAAGTGGTATGAGCCAGTAAAGCAAGCCAGCCAAGCAAGCATGAGGTCCTCCCGACTTCAAACCCAGTAACTGGCAGTAAAAGAAAAATAAATTGTAGGGCCGGGAGTTTGGCCTACTGGCTAAAGTGCTTGCCTAGCATGCATGAAGACCCTGGTTCGATTCCTCGGTACCACATACATAGAAAAAAGCCAGAAGTGGTGCTGAGGCTCAAGTGGTAGAGCTCTAACCTTGAGAAAGTCCAAGGACAGTGCTCAGGCCCTGAGCTCAAGCCCAGGACTGGCAAAAGTAAATAAATAAATAAATTGTAGTGTACAATACTCCATGAAGCACAAGCAACCAATTTCAGGGTACACCACTCCCTTCCCCCCCTCCACCCCACCCCCAAGCCCTGGGGCAGGTGCTCAAACCACAGTGATCATATCCAGGCCACAGCACCTTCCATTTTATTGTTTTATTTACAAACAGGGTGAAGTCAAGTGGGCGAGTCAGGGATTGGAGTCAGTCTGGGCCTTCCACGCGCAGTGTGGATCCTGGGTCAGTCTCCAACACGAAGGCCGCCTCTTCCAGCCTTCCTGCCCCGTGGTAATGGCCTCTCGGCCCCTCAGGGCAGTCCCCCATGCTGCTCCTGAGCCCTGTTATGAGGGCAGAGGGATCCTGGGGAACAGGGTGGCGGAGGGCGGGGCCCTCAGTTTGTGTAAACCTGAGTTCCGATCACACGCATGATCTCCTTCTGTATCTTGGGGTCCTGAGTGTTAATGTTGGCATCGCCCACCTGACCATCCTCATATCTGCCGAAGACAAGGCGAATGTGAGCAGACACAGGAAACCCCTGCCCAGTCATGTCAGCTAAGGGAACCATCTACACAGTGCAACCATCCCACCCCCAAAGCCAAGCCTTTCCCACCATGGAAGGATCTCCCCCACTCTTACTCCAGCCGCCCCCCGGGTCCCTCATGAACTTACACAAAGAAGAACCGTGTGCAGACATGGTCGGACACAGGGCATACCCAGATGTTCCCGTGCTTCTGGAGGTCCTTAGATGTGATCACTGGAGCGGGAAGGGGAGGCACACATAACAAGGGACACAGCTCAGCCCAGGCAGGGAAATAAGGAGGCTTCAAAGCACCTTTGGGTGCATGCAGAGATGCACCAGCCATCTATGTTGAGGATTCCCCCCAAAACAGGAACTTAGTGGGCAACCAACCTACCTTCGCAAAGTGCTATACAGTTTAGATTCCGACTCTGCAGGAACCTTGACTGAATGGATCGGGTCTGCGAGAGGAAAGTAAAGGAGGACAGAATCCGAAAGAACATTAGAGTTTTTCCCAAGAGTGAATGGGTCATGGCCTCCTGAGCTCCCAGCTGCCCTGCAAAAGTTGGCTCATGCCTATCTGCCTCCATGGCTCCACTTTCTTCATTCCATCTTTCAGTCTGGGCCCTTTGTCTTAGGAGTGACCACACATGACTGGGGAAGGGTGTTCCCTTGGGACCTAGCTGATGTCCTTAAATCAGTAATGATGATCCCAGCCCCACCATGTCCCCACCCACATTGCAGCCTAAACTAGCTCAGGGAGGGGCCGGCAGATTGTACCTGGGGGATGGTATTCATCCTGTTGTATCTCTGCACCAGCTCGTCCTTGGAGGGCATCCTGTGCTGTCCTTTTCCCATTCCTGTCACGGGATAACAAACTCTGTTCATTCACCCACTTCTTTTTCTGCTTGCTGGTCTTGGGCTTGAACTCAGGGCCTGGGCGCTATCCCTGAGGCTTTTTTTTTTCTTTTTTCTTTTTTGCTCAAGGTTAGTGCTCTACCACTTGAGCCACAATGCCCTTTTAGGCTTTTTCGTGGTTCATTGCAGGTAAGAGTGTCAGACTTTCCTGCGCGGGCTGGCTTCAATCCGAGATCCTCAGATCTCAGCCTCCTGAATAGCTAGGATTAGAGGCGTGAGCCACCAGTGCCCGGCTTCATTCACCCATTTCTTTATCAAGTATTTGCTGAAGTGCCCACAAGGTGCCAGACACTGAGCTAGAGATGCTTGGTAATACAGCAGTGAATAAAACAAATGGCATTTACATGCCCACACAGGATTTAGTCTGGTGGAGATGACAGGCAAGGAATGAGCAATGACCATGAAGTATGGTAAGAGGAGAGAGGGGATGAGGCTAGCCCAGGTGGTGATGGGAAGAGCACAGAGAAAGGGAATGAGGCTAGCCCAGGGCTCCAAGACCATGTCCACCTAAAATGGTGGACAGGAAGGAGCTAGCATTTGGAGACATACAGGATACAAGAAGCTTAAAGGAGAGATACATGAGGGTCGAGGTGTGGAGAAGTGGCGCAGAGAAGTGGTGTGGAGGAGCGGCAGGAGGTGCTGCGGGAGCAGACACTGCAGGCTCGGACACAGGGAGTGACAGGCGCCATGCAGCCAGGGGAGTGGCTGGTGAGAGGACTCCACACCTCAAGACCAACTGACAGGCTGAGACATGAATGGAGAGGGCAAGCGGGGCCAGGCAGACAAGTCAGATACAAAAAACCGAGCGGTCCTTTAAGTGGAAAGAAGCAGAGTGCTTCCATGACAGCAACTGCCTGAAGACGCCGTGCTCCTTTCCTTACAACACCTTCATCCTCGTCCTCCGAGACTAGAGAAAGAGAAGCCAGGCCCTTTGGTATCCACCTTGTCCAAATGTTAAGGCTTCACCATCATCACCTCCCCTGCAAAAGCCTGCTTTAGAACATTTAGACTCAACTTGCGTCTTCCTGAATCCAATACAAAGCTGCACCGAGTGTCTTCCTGGCCTGAGGACAGGACTTCAGCCTCTGTATAGCGCTTTATCACAAGTCTCATCTCACCAGCCCTCCGTCATTGCAGTGTGCGAGGGGGGGGGGGGGAAGGTAACCAAGAGGGAGGTGAATGGAGAGGGAAATGAGGCTATCAGAGGCCACAAGCAGGAATCCAACCACCTCATAAGCAGGAATCCAACCTCATCATCCCACCCTACAATTTTTTTATATTTGATTTTCTTGTGCAAGTACGAAACGCAAACCTTCATACAATTGTTCATGACTCCCTCTATTTGAGCCAAGCTTCCAACTTAAGTGTTTTCGTAGATTAAATGGAGAACCAAAGCTGGGTACCAGAGGCTCACTAGCTATTCAAGAGGCTGAGGTCCGAGGAACAAGGTTCAAAGCCAGTCCAGGTAGGAAAGTCCATAACTCTCTTAACTCCAATTAACACCAAGAATCTGAAAGTAGAACTATGTGTGGCTCACATGGTAGTGATGTCCTTGAGCAAAAAAAGCTCATGGGCAGTGCCCAGTACCAGAGTTCAAGCCCCAAGCCTGAGAGGAAAATTAATTAATTAAGGAGAATTGAGGATTTTCCTACCCTGGCTATGTTCCAACAGAATTCTGTGGATCTCAGAAGTAGCTGGGGTTACAGCCATGAGCCATGAGTGCCTGGCTACAATTTCCTATCACTACTAGCTCAACCCTGCTTCAATCCCTGCACTCTCGACAGCCATGGTGAAGCTGTGGGTGACATCCAATGGAAGTACATTCTGCACTCACCATCTGTCACCTCCCCACACTCCCACACAGAAGCTCCAGGACAGCCTCACAGCCTGAACAAAAGGGAGGACAAGGGAATCTCTCAGCTTCAATGCCCACTCCTTCCTATAGGACAAAGCCTGCATCCAAACATATCATATTGGGTATCCCAGCATTGAGAGAAATTCCCCTCAGGTGGTAGATGGGGGATAAAAAAGAACAATCTGTCTTTGGGAGTGGGATGCAGGGAAACACTTGAGATAGAACAGAATCTTCTCCCACGGCCAAGCCTGTTCCACTGTCTAATCAGTACTGACCCTAATCTGTCCGTGTCCAGGGAAGAGGCCTGAGGACATGTCAGCAGGAATAATCTCTATGCACTCTGTATCCAGTTACTAGTTCCCAAACAGAACTAAACAGATGGAATTCACCAACTCCTTTCCCACTGTCCCTCATTTCAAATGGCACATTTTGACCACGCCATCAGAGCATCCATTGGTAAAATGGACTTTCATTATTTGTACTAGTCTCCACCCCAAAGGGTGCAGAAGGCATCCAGGGCCACTAAGCTAAAGGCGCCCAAGGAAGAAAATTCAGAGGACCAGGGCAGAATGGAAGAAAAGGAGACGCATGGATGGATAATCAGATGTCAGAATACCTACAGGAAGTGGGACATTTGCATACATCCCTTCCAAAGTGACATCGATTCTGACCTCAGAGACTGTGGTTCACCCAAAGCCTCCCCCACCAGCCCATAGAACACCAGCCTACATGTTAGGAGACATGGATTCCAGTCACGCCTCTGCTACTCAGAGCTGGCTCTTGAGGAAGCAGTTTAACATGCTGTCAATCAGCTTCTTATCTGTAAAGTAATAAGGAACTGGGCTAGATGATATAACCTGGATAGTAAAACTGCTATCGAATTTCTGATCTGTGCATATGCCTGTTTTAGAGGAGGGGATGGTTTGTATGAGGCCTATATATCATCAGTGGAGTGTTGAGGGAAGATGAGAAGCCCACTGAGATACTGAAGATATTCAGGCATTTACTGGTCAACAAGAGTAGTGATGGAAGAGGGAGGAAAAGGTAGGAATGGTGGAGGAACACAGAAAAGACGAACCTCATGGCTATTAAAAGCCACAGGAATCGGCATACTGGGAAACAGCTGAATCAAAGGAATGCTGAGGCTGGGACAAAGATGAGGCACCTGAGACAGAAGTCCACGGGAACACCTCAGCCCCCTCCACTTTGGCCAGAAGCACAGAGTATGACTGATTCATTCACACATTCAATAAACTTGGATTGGCCAACTTCCTGTGAGTCAATCATGATCTGCTGACGTGTTATTAGTTTTTAAAGGAAAATCCCTAGAGACCCCATCTAAGAACTATATGTCAGAGTGACCCCTAAGAGCACTGCTATTCCAAACTTCCAGTTCCTATTTTTCAGTGCCAGGAACCAAACCCTGAGCTTCATGCATGTGCGACAAGAGCTCTACTCAGAGCTATTATTTGACTGTCTTCCTTTTTATTTTGTGCTGGTGCTGGAGCTTGAACTCAAGGCTAGTGTTCTACCACTTGGGCCACAGCTCCATTTCTAGTTTTCCATGATGATAATTGAAATTAAGAATCTCTCGGGGCTGGGAGTTTGGCCTAGTAGTAGAGTGCTTGCCTAGCATGCACAAAGACCCAGGTTGGATTCCTCGGTACCACATACATAGAAAAAAGCCGAGAGTGGTGCTGAGGCTCAAGTGGTAGAGTGCTAGCCTTGAGAAAAGTCCAAGGACAGTGCTCAGGCCCTGAGCCCAAGCCCAGGACTGGCATTAAAAAAAAAAAAAAAATTTTAAGAATCTCACTGATTTTAGTGCCTGGGCAGGATTAGCCCTCTGAGGGTAAGAGCCACCAGGGTTTGTTTGTCTATGTTGTTGCTGCATGTCATTGATGAACTCCATCACTTGACTATCTCAACTGTACTTCTGCAGTAGTATGCCTGAGGAGTGCCCGAGTTGTTTCTAGTGCTGCAGCAGCGCTGCAGTAAACATTCTTACACATGCCCATGCTGGTGCACTGGCAAGGAGAGCAATGTCAGGCCTGCAGTAAGTAGGGACGGCCACGCCAGGGCCATAGCCATCAACTCTGCAGCTGCAGGAAGGCAATGACATCATACTGCTCTCCAAAATGGTTATAATGAGTGGCAGCCCCTCAGGCAGCAAAGGCTCCAGTGGACTAGTCACCTTATGTACAACACGAGGGAGGGCCGGACTCCTGGCCTTCCTTCTGTCTGCCTTTTCTTTCCTTTTTTCTTTCTTTTTCCCTTTTCTTTGTGGGGTCTGAACTCAGGGCCTAGGCACTGCCCCTAAGCTTCTTTTGCTCAAGGCTAGTGTTCTATCACTTGAGCTACAGCGCCACTTCCAGCTTTTTCTGCAGTTTATTGGAGCTAAAGAACTTTTCTGCCCAGGCTAGCTTCAGACCACAATCTTCAGATCTCATCCTCCTGAGCAACTAGGATTATAGGCATGAGCCACCAGGGCCCAGCCCGGGCTGGCTGTGAATTGTGATCCTTCAGATCTCACTTCCCAGAGTAGCTAGGATTATACATGTGAGCCATCAGTGTCCAGCTACCAGTCCCTTTTTCAAATTTTGAGCTAAGCCCTCACTAACTTCCCAAGCTTGACTTATTTCTTGATCCTCCTGCCTGAGCCTGAGTTGGGATTACAAGCATGGACTACCAAGCACAGCTTGCTAAGGATCCTGAACAATTAATTACCTTCATCTAGTAGGCATGCCAAGTATGTGATGGGAATCCCTTATACCAAGTCTGTGGGGATCAAAAGCAAAAGCAAACGGAGGAACCTGGACCTGAAGGAGCATGGACCCGAGCCATATGTATTCCCATAAATATTCAGACACATGCACTCTGCAGCTACACCTCCTTAAGCCATCTCTACCATGTACAAAGCCACTCTTTTAAACAAGAACCTCCTACAAAATCTACATTTGTCATGACAGGAAGTAGAAGGAGACAATGTAACCATGACTAGGGAGGGTGGACAGAGACCCAGTGCCCACAATGGGAAGGGACAGCACAGATCACGTGTTCACAAACGGATGCGATGTAAGCAGAGTCAAGGTGGCTGGACAGAGCATTGTTTCTTACCTGAGTATCCAAAGGAAATACTGGAGATGGGGCTCAGGTAGATGCCTTTGCCATAGGCTGCTCCATGCAGCTTGCGGGGAAACACCAGGATGGACACATGAGCCTGGGTCCTCCCATGGCCATACATTAGGCATCGACAAGGCTTATCCAGTTCTCTGTCCCTCCACCTATCTACCTTGTACTCATTGACACAGTGCAAGGTGCTTATGAAATGCTACAGATTAATGCTTTGGTGGAGGGCCCCTCAGTCACCTGCTCAGCACCCATATCCCAGTCTGAGACCTTGGTATATATTCAGTCCCCAAAAAGAGGAATTACAGAAGAGGCAGCCAGCAAGAGGAACAACCACTCCCCGTCTCTCTCAGGGCAAAGGAACAGTTCTCACTCCAAACTCCTAGAAAGACTGAAACCTGAAGTGTGCTGTCTGTCTGTCTGTCTATCTATCTATCTATCTCTGGGTTAATGCATCCTAGCAGCTATGACCAGCAATTCCACCTCCCTGCCTACAGACAAATTCCCATCCCCTAAGCTCAAGTCTACAACAGCCACATGCATTTAGAAGTACAATTCCAACGTCCACCCAGGGAAGCTCCCAAACAAGACAGGCGGGAGGACACTGAGCAAACCAGCTTCCCAAATGCAGCCTCCCATAGAGAGGGGAAGACAGAGAGCAGGAGAAAAGGACCACCTCACCTGCAGCTTGGTGTAGGATGCGTTGACCAGCCCATTGCGCAGGATTGAATGCCAGTTCTCAATGTGGGACCCACTGTAAGGCAAAGTAACAAGCCATGTCTCCTCTAGTATGAGGTGACTGAGAGAACAGCCAGGCCCTCCAGCTGTCATCCACATAGGCCTGAAGATGGGCATGGGCAGTATGTGTGTGTACCCTCCATCTTCATTCCAGGCCTGTGCTCAGGGGATGGTTTAGTATGTTCATTTGCCCTATTCTGTATTTCAGATTTAGCAAGTTCATCTCAAATGTAACAGACTCACTGCTCAGCCCCAGACTGGCTTGAGGAAGACTTCACAGACTATCTTAAGAAGAAAGGACCAACACTCCAAGTTACCCTTCAGGCCTTTTTGTCCTTCCTCTCACATTCAGACATGAATTGTAGGTTTCCTATTCCTCCAATCCCCCCACCCCACAACACCCCCACCCAGCTTCCCCACTCCTCACTGGAAGGCAAAGGTGCTGCCGTAGAGCTTCTTGGCAGTCCGGAACCGGGCCTCCTTGGCAGGAGGGCTGCTCAGCAGGAGGAACTGGTGTGAGGTGTGCATGAACTTCAGCTGCTGCCCAGGGTGGGGTGGGGTCAGGAAAACAGAGCAGAAATGGAGATCAGGGAAGGAAAGGAACTAATCAGGCCTGCAATACCCCCCAAAAAGGGAAGTAAGTATGTGCCTAAAGTCTATATTGAGGAGCAGAGAGTTAGGCAGATCTAGTACCAATGTGGTCAGCTGACTAAGGCCAAAAGACCACCCTGCCTCACCACCACACACTTGGTTCAATCACTTACCCTGCTGAGAGGTAGTTTGACAATGTGTGACCTGTTGCTGGAGATGATCCTGGCGGAGGGGGGGAACAGAGAAAAATAGAAAGGACAGAGTAAGTGTGTGGTTCTGATGACCCTGATTCCCAAGCTGTCACAGTTAAGTGACACACCAGATCATGGCTGAATATTATTCTTCTTGAGTGAGGATGCTGGCATACAAAAATTTCAAGGAGAAGCTTCTGATGAGATGGGAATTACATACTAGGATAAGTGAGAGGAAGAACTTGTATGAAAGAATATATACAAGGAGTCACTTGGAGGAGAGGATGATGACAACCTGGGATTCAGACTCAGAACTGGTGCTCAGGAGCCATTGTGCCTAAGTGCAGAGGGAGCTCGAAGGTTTTCAGGGATGGGGAGGAATAGTAAGAACATTACTATCTAAAGAATGAAGCAGAAGGGCTGGGAGTATAGCCTGGTGGTAGACTGCTCACCTAGCATGCACGAAGCCCTGGATTTGATTCCTCGGTACCACATACACAATAAAAGCCGTAAGTGGCAAGTGGCACTGTGGCTCAAGTGGCAGAGCACTAGCCTTGAGCCAAAAGTGTGCAAGGATAGTGCCCAGGTCCTGAGTTCAAGCCCTAGGACTGGGAGAAAAAAAAAAAAAAGAACGAAGCAGAAGAAACTAGAAGGAACTTCCTCAGGAGTGAGAGACAGACATGGATGACAAAAGAGAACCAAGACAAAATAGTAGGGCTGAGCAGGAGAACACTGTCTCCCTTGTGGCCTCATCTGAGCCCACACCATGGTCCATGTCCGGTCATTGCTTGTGCTAAGAGGGGCAAAGTTGTTGTACACATCAGTACCGATGTCAAGGCTAAGGAGGAAAAAGGAAATCAGCCAGCAGGAGACAACAGGAAGGGAAACATAGAAAGCTTGGCTGAAATAAACTGCTAATTCCTACACTGCAACCTATTGGTGGTGACTGGCAACCATGTTACTGTATTTCTGAAAATCGCGGAGAGTAAATTTTAAGTGCCTCACCACAAGAAATAACTATGTGAGGTAGTGATAAGTTAAGTTAATTACCTCTAATAAGCCACTTCAGGATGTATCACATATTTCCAAATATCATATTGCATGACATGTGCGGGCAGTTTTTGTTCATTAAGAAATTAGGGTGCTAACCTTGAGCACAGAGAGGCTCAGTCACAGTGCTGAGGCCCTGAGTTCAAGCCCCGCAACTGATAATAAAAGCAAAACAAAACAAAAATTAAATATGCCAGGCACTAGTGTTTCATCCCGGTATTGCTAACCATTTGGAAGGCTGGGATCTGAGGATTACAGTTTGAGGCCAGCCTGTGTACGAAAGTCCTCAAGACTTAATCTCTAATTAACAAGCAAAATGCTGGACTGGAAGCATAGGTCAAGTAGTTGAAAAATAACCATGAGGGAAGAAGTAGAGTGAGAATTCAAGGTCGAATTCGAGCCCTAGTACAGCACCAAAAAAAAAAAAAAAACCTTTCAAGAAATGTGGAACGCTTAAAGAAAATCTGTCAGCTAAATGTCAACTTTGAAGGATCTCGGATTCTGTCATGGCAAGGCATGAAGTCAACAGTGGAAGTCCGGGAAGGAGCACAACACTGAGTATTATAAAAGATGCTAGAAACTGCTGCTGAGAGATATAGGTTCCACATCCCATACTGTGTCCCCTCCTCACCCACCGCAGCAAGACTCAGCCGTACCACTGCAGGAGAGGATGGGCCAGGGGGTCCAGCTTGTCCATCTGCTTCTTAATTTCCAAGTATGAGCCCTGTAAAACAATGGCTGTAAGATAACCTCTAGGAGAAGCGGAGCCCTTGCACTTTCCATAGACCAGCAGGGCCCACGGCAGGTTAGCCAAGGGCTACTGGAGGACAGGTGACAAGGAGTTCCCATCCTCAATGAGTCTCACAGAAGCTGGAGACTCAGGAAAAAAAAAAAAAAAAAATGTGAAAATAACCAAAAAAGCTTAGTGGGTCTCCCTCATTTTATGCAATTCCTACAGCCCTAAAAAGTTGATTGTAAATCAAAGCATAAAATCAGTGTCCCAGAAAGATTAGGCTACAGAACCCTGTGGTAAATGTTGCTAGAGCAGAGTGCTTCTGACCGGAGTGCTTCTGACCAATCTAATCAGCTCTCCAGTGTGCTCACACGGGATTTGCTGAGGATAGACCTGGCTGGAGCAAGGCGTCCAAATGAGTATTTATGCCTGTGCACTGCACACGAGGGCTGGGAAATTTGGTGAGGGACAGCAGTGAGGCAAAGGACTGTGGCTGTTCCCTGTGGCTGCCCACCCCTGGAAGACAAAAGATGCAGGCTCTGGATCTAGATCACTACCTCCAAGCCCCACTCCCCACCCTCCCAATCCCCTCAGCTCTCTAATCCCCTAAGCATTAGGGAAAATTCCCTAGTATGAACTCATGAAGGAATCAGCAACAGAGACAAATGTTGAGAGACCACACTAAGTACAGAGAGAAGACTAGGAGCTGGCAACCAGAGAACAAGACTTGAGAAGGCCACAGAGAGACTCTTAAAGAAACAAGGAGCTTATCTAAATCCTCAGCCCACCCCAACAAATGAAGCCAGAACAGGTAGCTCAGCCAAGCAAGCAGTGGACAGAGAGGGCAGAATACCTGGGTCATCTCCCGGATGGACATCACACTATCCAGAGCTTTCTGAAGCCGCTCATAATTCTTTTTCTGTGGAGTAGTAAAGAGAAGAACCAGATAAAGAACAGTACAGGAGAGAGGAAGACTTGATTAAAGGGAGGGGAAAATGACCAAAGGCCTAGACTCAAAGAAAGGATGTGTTCCTGGAAGAACACAGCGTGACACCAGACAGTTCTGGAGTTCTGGGATGGTTGGAGTTCTCTAGTGGCAGCTACCTGCGTGCTACTGAGCTTCACTTTTTTTTTGGGGGGGGGGGGTGGGGGAATATGGATGGTCTAGGAATGAAACCCAGAGCCTCGTATACTAAGCAAGAGTTCTATTATCAAGCTACACTCTAGCCCATTTACAAATGAAAACAACAAAACTAAGCACTCTCTCACAGAGGCGTCCTGAGGATTAATACCCTGACAACAGGGGAAGAGTGTGGAAGAGTACTTGATACACCAACTATATGTTATAGCTAACGTTAGGAATCAACCTGTCTGGGCCATGGGGTACCTAGACCTTTGGCCAACTGTGCATTATGGGTTTACGAACACAGGTATTTTGGAGCTTGGATTAACATCAGAATGAGAAGTCAAATAAAGTGGATTGCCCTCCTTACGTGGAAGGGTTTCATCCAGTTAGCCGAAGACCAAAATACAATGAAAGGCCTAGTGATGCCCCACACCTGCCTTTCAAGGAAAGTTTTCCTCCTGAGTTATGGCACCCATGAACTACAAAACTGGATTTTTGGGAGCCTTCAGCCTTCTGCCTCTCAGACTGGAACTTAAACCAGTCCTGGTTCTCAGGTCTCTAGACTGGAACTTGAGACACAAGTTCTCCATGGACTCCAGCTGGCCATGGAATTTAAACCTCATTCACTCATATATATAACACATCTCTTGCTTCTGATTATCTTGGGAATTCGAGTAGGGTACTTTACATGTTATCTGGCATGTAAAGTCAGGAAGCTGAGTGGCCTCCTAAGTGTACTCGGCGAGGGGAGAGCAGATCCTCAGAGGAAATCCAGGCCTCTCTGCTTCCAGTGTCATGATGTAACTAATGTTAACTTCCCTTCCTTCCTCTGACACACCCAGCTGTTCCCTCACTGAAACAGCTACATCATAGGATGCAAGAGTTCCCAGAAAACAAGTCTTCCTTTTTTCCCTTACATCCAGTCTCCATCTATCTCTATTTCTGCCTCTTAGCCCTAACTCTCTCCTTGAGCACCATACCTTCGGATTAAAGGCCAGAGTCTTGGGGTCCGTGGGGTCCACCACAGAGGGGTAAGGCTCGAAGATGATGCTCTTTCTAGGAGATTCCAAAGCTGCCCTACACATGGCCACCAGCAGATCCACTACCTGAGGGGGAAGGGGAGAAGGGGGCAAGGCTAAGTTATGCTCACTTCTATGAGCCACAGGGTATCCAGCATATTCTTTTTGGCCAGTCCTAGAGCTTGAACTCAGGGCCTGGGCTCTATCCCTAAGCTTCTCTGTGCTCAAGGCTAGCACTCTACCACTTGAGTCACAGTGCCACTTTCAGGCTGTTCTGTGTATGGGGTACTGAGGAATCCAACCCAGGGCTTCATGTAAGCTAGGCAATCACTTTACCACTAAGCTACCTTCCCAGCCCAGTATCCAGCATTTTTGCCTGATATTTTTCTTTTTAAAGATAATATGCACTGGGTAAGGTGGCTCATGCCTATAATCCTAGCTCTTCAGCAGGCTGAGATCTGAGGATCACCATTCAAAGCCAGCCGGACACTAAAGACAGTGAGACTCTTATCTCCAATTAATCACTAGAAAAGGGAAAGTGGGGCTGTGGCTAAAAGGGTAGGGCGGGTACCCTTGAGCTGAAGAGCTCAGGAACAGTGCCCAGGCCCAGAGTCCAAGCCCCATGACATATACACACACAAAAAAGAACATGTGCTCATGACTTACAAATTAGAAAATATAAGATCATAAAACATCAGGTGATAACCAAATAATTACTGAAAAAGTTAAATATTATCCTCATGCACACAAACAAATCTCATTTTCTTACCAGTAAGTGACTTAAGTTTGATGAAGTGTATATTTATATTTGGGAGTTTATTTTAAATTATATTCAATAGTTTACAAAGGAGTTACTACTAGTCCACATTTAAGTTTGATGATACTTTTGCTATGAAAATAAATTTCTTTTCAAAGTACCTCTTCTCTCCCACCTCCACACCCCCTACCCTTGCAGGAATGCACTCCTGGACTTCAGCAATCCTCGTGTTTCAATCTCTCCAGCAGTTAGTCCACAGGTATTGCCCCTATGCCCAGCTAGGCACTTACCTTTTGATATTTATATTTATAATCACTGTATCTTTACTAGAAGGATATACTGTAAGTTCTTTAACCATACCCTCTGTCACCGTACCCGGGCTTTGTCTTATAAACTACGCTCTTGTGAAGATCCTTACACATGAAAGCATTCTGGAGGCTGAACTCCCTACCTCAGCTCCAGTCGCCACCTCCTCTGCAGCTCCAGACATGACGCCCAATGTGTAGAAGGAAAAGACACACAGCTCACGAGTACAGACAGCTGGCTGCAATGACATATTAAATAGGTGGCTGAGGTACGGGCTGTGCCTTAGACAACTCTATGCTACAGTAGGAATTTGTGGCCTCGTACATCAAAAAAAACCTAAGTAGGCAAAGCTTTCATGAGAATGCCTTACAAGTACTCTTGAGTTATACTAACTTTTCAGACTTCAATGACCTCTTAGGGAGTCAAAGGCTCTCTTCTGACTTTCTAAAGCAACACTCCTATCTCTTCTATGCACTAACTATGCAAGGCACTTTACAGCAAAGCTCTGTCTACCCATGATCTGCTTTAAATGTTGAATGAGGACCATGTCCTCGTGTCCACAGCGATCCAAGCAGGATAACAGAATTGTTTTCTGAGGAAAACAATGATTTCTGGGAATATGGAAAGAATTTACTCTTTTACAATGAGAGCAAGAAGGAAAGGAGAGCTCAAGTGGAAGGCCTGGGGCTCATGGTCCATGGGGTCTCTACCTTGAGCATGGATCCATTCTGAAAGACGTGCTGCTCATCACACACCACGCAGTACTCATTCAGGGTCGGGATCCTCTGCTCAGCGTACTTCATGATCTGAGGTGAGAAAAGACTGTGTCTTCTGGGAGTTAGGCACAGACAGAGGAGCTTTTCTAATTGCTGGGATGCAAGAAATAATTTAAACTTCTTTTCCAGTTCTTTCTTCCCTTCGAGGTCTTTGCCAAAGGCAGTATCTATTCTTTTTTTTTTTAATTTTTTTTTTTTATAGCAGTATTACTTTATTTTGTTTTTGTTTTTTTTTTGCCAGTCCTGGGCTTGAGCTCAGGGCCTGAGCACTGTCCTTGGACTTTCTCAAGGCTAGAGCTCTACCACTTGAGCCTCAGCACCACTTCCAGCTTTTTTCTATGTATGTGGTACCGAGGAATCGAACCCGGGTCTTCATGCATGCTAGGCAAGCACTTTAACCACTAGGCCAAACTCCCGGCCCGAGGCAGTATCTATTCTTGGACCCTGCATTTCAACTTATGGCCTAACCCAAGAGCTAAGTTCACATACTAGTATAAAATAAGACCAAGTAGGGCCGGGAGGGTGGCCTAGTGGTAGAGTGCTTGCCTAGTATACACAAAGCACTGAGTTCGATTCCTTGGTAGCACATAGACAGAAAAAGCCAGAAGTGGTGCTGTGGCTCAAGTGGTAGAGTGCTAGCCTTGAGAAAACCAAAGAATAGTGCCTGGAATTTAAGCCCCAAGACTGCCAAAAACAAAAAACAAAAAGCTGGAAGTAGAGTTGTGGCTCAAAGTGGTAGAGCCCTATCCTTGAGCCAAAAAGAGTTCAGGAACAGTGAGTGACCAGGCCCTTAGTTCAAGCCCTACAACCAACAACAACAAAAAAGATTATGTCCCTGAAAGTGGACTATAAACAACAATAGGTGCTAATCAACTCTTAACTGAAATAGTGGTAATTACAGACTATCTCTTTAAGTCCAAATCAAATGAAGGAGTATGAGAAGCAGTAGTTCTGACTACTGAATAATAAGCCAGCTGACAGATCAAAAATGGCACTTCTGTGCTGGGAGGAAGGCACAGGCGCAGAAGCAGAGCTCCTGCACTACTGTTCTAGTCTGCTATTCTCATTTCTATATCAACCTGGTTTTTAGGTATAAATCAGGTAGTTGGGTCCATTATGGACAGTCCTATTAGGGGCCACACAAGTTTTATGGGCGGGTTATGACCTAAGGCAGACTATGACATGTGACACACAGGTGATACATAAAGCAAAAAGGACTGTAAGGGTTCTGAGGAAAGATCACACCTAGGATTAACCTTTTGTGCATATGGTAACTGAGATTGAAACCTGGGCCTTGGGCTTGCTAGGACAGTGTTCTACCTCTTCAGCTTAGAAGACATGATTCAGTTCTAGCAATGGAGTAGGAAAACTGATAACTAGAGGTCTTATGGGAAAGGTGGCATGTGAGCCATGGTTATATG
Organism: Megascapheus bottae; assembly: GCF_031878675.1. Taxonomy (NCBI): domain Eukaryota; kingdom Metazoa; phylum Chordata; class Mammalia; order Rodentia; family Geomyidae; genus Megascapheus; species Megascapheus bottae. Next base: position 3,266,556 of record NC_143538.1, on the reverse strand, counting down.
AGGCAGAATTGGGAAGGGAGCCAGGAAGTGAAGTAAAAGAGATGTAGAAGTGAGAGCTTATCATGGGGAGAAAGTGATTTCTTTTTGTTTGTTTTTGTTGTTGTTTGTTTGACCAGTCCTGGGGCTTGAACTCAGGGCCTGAGCATTGTCCTTCGGCTTTGTTCTCAAGGTTAGAGCTCTACCACCTGAGCCACAGCACCACTTCTGGCTTTATTCAATGTATGTGGTACCTAGGAATAGAACCTGGGTTTTTGTCCATGTTAGGCAAGCACTCTTACCACTAGGCCAAACTGCAGGCTGAGAAAGTGATTTCTTAAAGAAGCAAACTGCCAGTAGAGAGCAGTGAAAAAGGTCTGTGAGGAAAACTAAAGGCCACTTGCACAAGAGACACCAGAGTGACAAAGACAGCAGAGCCCCAACTCTTATCTGGACACCACTTGCCAAAAACTTGCATCTGATCTTGATGGCCTGTATGTCCCTGGTAATACTGGTACTGAGGTTGGAACTCAGGGCCTACCTTGCTCCCTAAGCTTTTTTGCTCACACTGGAGCTCTACCACTTGAGCCACACTTCTGAAACATTTTTTCTGCTAGTTAATTGGAGACAGTCTTTTGCTGTTGTTGTTACTGTTGTTTGTAGGGCCTGAACTCAGGGCCTGGGTGCTGTCCAAGAGCTTTTTTGCCCAAGGTTGGCACTCCACTTTGAGCCACAGATCCACTTCCAATTTTCTGGTGGAGATAAGAGTCTCACAGACTTTTCCTGCCTAGGGTGGCTTTGAACCTCAATCCTCAGATTTCAACATCTTGAGTAACTAGGACTACAGGTGTGAGCCACCAGTGACGAGCAAGATAGTCTTCAATGAACTTTTGTACCTGGGCTGGCTTTGAACCACAATCCTCAGGTTTTAGTCTCCTACATAGCTAAGTGGATGTCCTCTTTTGCCCTACCCACTCAACACAGTACGGTTCTGAGAGGAAGGCAACTCAGGAAATACTGAACCAAATAGAGAGCCAAGAAGCCTCAGAACATATAGTTAGAAAGCAGGGTGCTGGGCTTGATTACCTGAACTAGGAACCCGAACTCCAGAGTGGGGATGTTCTTGCAGTGACCACTGACCTAGAAAGAGTACAAGACAGACCCCATTAGCTTCTACAAAACAGGCCCTACACACACCTCACCCACACCCATCACCCAGTGTTCTCCTAAAACAGCTAAGCCTTCGCTTAGACTGGCCTAGGAAATATCAAAGCTGGAGAAATCATCTTTAGACATTTTTGCCGAAGGCTCTGAAAAAGCATTTGTCTCTTGATAACCCTCTTCAAAATAGATGGAATAAGCCAGGTTCTGGTAGCTCATACCTATAATGCTAACTACTCAGGGGGCAGAGATCTGAGAATTGAGGTTCAAAACAGAAAACGCAGACAAATGTAAGAGATTCTTATCTCCAATGAAACAGTAAAAAGCCAGAGGTAGAAGTGGTAGGTCTGGAGTTCAAACCTCTGTACTGATGTGTGCGTGTGCGTGTGGATGTATATGCCCACGCACAACACACATGCACGCACACACAGAGGGAATAAGTTAGCATAGCAACTGACTACTGTTACTAACCATACCTAATAAAATCATGAATGACTCCTTCGGACACCCATCTCCAGACTCTATTTCATGATACACTACTATACAAACCCATGACTCAAGTTTAGTAGAAGTTCTAGATATTAAAAAAAAAAAAAAGTGTTCTGGTCTACCCATGCATAATATATGCCCAGGTCTGACCTCAGCTGTCTGGACAACCACTTCTGCCATCTCCCACACCTCCACCTCCACTCCCATCCCCACCCCACCCCCACCCTCCGCATACCCATCAAGCCCTTCGCAGCCCATGTACCAAAGGAGAGGTCCGTGCTGGGGGAGGGAGGCCCACGTGCTGGGGGCACAGGAGACCTGCCTGGGGGCTGGGAGGGTAGCCAAACACCTCTACTTTGGGGTTCTTCATGGTGCAGGAGATGGAACGGTTCATGAGGCGCCCCACACGAAGCTCTGGTACACCCAGTTTGCCTTTCAGCATGGAGTCCTGTATGATAGGGAAGCTGGGCGACCTGAGGAGACAGAGCAAAAGGAACTAAGAAAGCTGAGGATTCAGTGTGCACTCTAATTGGGGAAAAGAGTCAAGAAAACCCAAGAACTTAAGCCCAAAACAAAACCTCACATCTCAGCAATGTTCATGGATCTTAAACCCTGTGAAGATAATGTAGGTTATACAATTGAAAGTCATCCTCTAGTCTTCAGATGGGGGACTGGGGAAAAGATGCTTGGGCTGGGCTCTCAGGCCAGGCACAGGACAACTTTGGGGGAATGCCTAGGTCATTTATGCATTTTGTGAGAGAGAAGGATTAAGTGTTAACTGAGATACTAGGCAATAGGTGACTGGATAAAGAACCTAATGTCCAATATCCATCAGCAAACCATAAATCTGGATTTGTGCATTGCTTTAGGGAGATCAGAAGGTCCCAAGGACTAAAAATATAGACCTGGAGCCAGATAGGGTAGTTAACATCTATAGTCCTACCTTCTGAAAAAGAGGAAAATGGAGGACCACAGCTCCAGACTAGCTTAGGCAAAAAGTTCATGAGACATTTCAACCAATAAAAAAGCTGAATAAAGTGGTGTGTACTGTCACCCCAGTGTAGGTGGACTAAAGTCAAAGCAGGTCCAGTCAAAATAAAATACCTCATTACAAAAGAAAAACAAAAAAATAAAGGGGCTGAGAGTATGGCCTAGTGTTAGAGTGCTTGCGTAATATGCATATAGCCCTGGGTTTGATTCCTGGGTACCACATACACAGAAAAAGCCAGAAATGGTGCTGTGGCTCAAGTGGTAGAGTGTTAGCCTTGAGAAAGCCCAAGGACAGTGCTCAGGCACTGAGTTCAAGCCCTAGGACTAGCCAAAAAAAAAAAAGGGGGGGGGGGATGGCCCGAGCTGGGTGATGGTGCTGGTGGCTCATAATCCTAGCTACTCAAGAGGCTGAGATCTGAGAATTACAGTTCGAAGCCAGCCCCACCAGAAGCCAGACTGTGAGACTCTTATTTCTAATTAAACACTCAAAAACCTGAAGCAGTGCTGTGGCCCACGTGGCAGTGCACTAGCCTTGAGCACAAGAGGTTTGAGGATGGCGCCCAAACACTGAGTTCAAGCTCCCCCTAACGACAAAAAAAGGGAGGAGGAGGAGAAAGACTTAAGGTGAGGAGATTAAAGGGGATCAGCTCTAGGGTGTACTCACTTGGGGATAGGTGAGAAGATGCTGAGGCCAGCTCGAAACTTCTTGATGGTACCACTTGCCTTGAACCAACTATGTCTTTTCTCCTGCTGGGTCTTCAAGAAATCGTTGCTTAGATGTTTCCATTGCTGGGATGTGAATAGACCAAGGATCCTGAGGGTTCAAAAAGCATCGCAGGCTGAAGCAAGATGGAGTGCTCAGAGCAAGGATGGCAAAGCAGGTTGTATTAGAGGAATGTGTCTAAATACTCATTGACAGGGGCTGGGAGTTTGGCCTAGTGGTAGAATGCTTGCCTAGCACCACAAAGACCCAGGTTCAATTACCCAGTACCACATACATAGAAAAAAATAGACAGAAGTGGTGCTATGGCTCAAGTGGCTCTATCCTTTAGAAAACCCAAGGACAATGCTTAGGCCCTGTGCCCAAGCCCAGGACTGGCAAATAAAAAAAAAAAAGTTGGAAGTGGTACTGTGGCTCAAGTGATAGAACTCTGGCCCTGAGAAAGCCCAAGAACAGTGCTATTGCCCTGAGTTCAATGCCCAGAACAGGCCAAAAATAAAAATAAAAAAATACTTAGTGACAGGACCATTACACTAAAACTCTTTTTGCACTCTTAAGTTTGATAAAACACTCTCTCCCAGTGCCTACCCTAATATGAGACAGAAAAAGTCCAAAGAACTTGAAGGTGAACCTTCAAAGGCTATAGACCTCAAGACTTACCGCCAAGGACGACCACGGGGGAGAGAGCACGGATAACCACAGAGGCAGCAGAACAGAAGTTAGTATCACCCTCTGCCTCATAATAGGGGGTGAAAAGTCACATCCCCAAATTTATGGTTTCCAACTCCCATTCAGACTTGCCAGTCCTTTCACTCACCCTTCCTGGGTTCTGTCTAGCATCATTACACTACTAGACAAAATTCCCATCAGCTTCTTCAAAATCTTACAATAATGACTTTCCCTTGTAGAACCAACACTATTACCAAATCCATGTCTGTGTCCACCCTGACCTTGGTCCCTGTGCTCTGTGGAGACAAGGCGAGTCCTACCTAAGACTGAGCTCTCTTGAGCTCACAGTCCCTTCCAGGCTTGCTGAGGGCCCTGATCTATCAGCCTCCTCTTGAGTCGTCATGCCCTAAGACTACAAATTCCAGCTTCCCATCATCTCGGTTCCGCATCTGCCTCACCATCGTCCCCTGCTATCTTCCCCAAAATTCTTTACCTCCTCCTTCCTGGTTCCCCTTTCTTGTCAGCCAATAATTTTTCAGCTCTCTGTATCCTGCTTTCTCCCTTGAGCACTCACAAGTATATTCTCCTTGCTGCTAAATCCAGCGGACATTCCTAAGTCTTCTTCCCTCCACTACCCCCGGCGAGTCCTGGGGCTTGCACTCAGGGCCTGGGCACTGTACTTGAGCTTTCTCAAGGTTAGCGCTCTATCACTTGAGCTACAGTACCATTTGTAGCTTTTTCTTTTTCTTTTTTTTTTTTTTTGCCAGTCCTGGGCTTGAGCTCAGGACCTGAGCACTGTCCTTGGACTTTCTCAAGGCATAGCACTCTACCACTTGAGCCTCAGCACCACTTCCAGCTTTTTTCAATGTATGTGGTACCGAGGAATCGAACCCAGGTCTTAGTGCATGCTAGGCAAGCACTCTACCACTAGGCTATAAACTCCTGGCCATTTATAGCATTTTCTGACTAGTTTTTTGGAGATAAGAGTCTCACCAACCTTACTGTCTAGGCTGGCTTTGAACCATGATCCTCAGATCTCAGCCTCCCGAGTAGCTAGGATTACAGCCATAAGCCACCAGCATCCTTCAGGGTTTATTATTGGTTGGCCTACTCAGATAGTTTTTCAGGTAGTTTGGGTGTTAGTTCTGATTCTGTTTTCTTTTCAACTTATCATGCTCTGCCCCAGCAATCCTATGTTCATTGATTGTAATTTCTACCCACACTAATGGCTTACCTTTCACTCTTATCTGAAAGTAACAAACTGACATATATATATTGAACATCTCCACTTGTATTCTAAAGTAACCCCGCCCCCTTTTTGTAGTCATGGACTGGAGATATGAGTTTCAAAACCTTTCTTGCCTGGACTGGCTTTGAACTGCTATCCTCAGATCTCAGCCTCATGATTACAAGCATGAGCCACCAATGCCTAACTACACAGAAAACTTTTATCCATGCTTGACAGCCATGATTCATCTCCCTCTTATTTTTTTGCACGAAGCTCTCCCCATCACCAACATGAGTCACTCCTCCTTTGCTGTCCTTTTCACACCCTCTATGTTCATGGTTGCACTTGTGTTGGACACTATTTGGAACAGGACTAAGATGGAAAATACGCTGCATTTCTCTTTATATACAAATATTTGGAAGAAAATTATCAGCAGAGGCCAAGAGTTTATCCTAGTGGTAGAGTGCTTGCCTAGCATGCATGAAGGCTGGGTTCAATTCCTTGGCACCACATACACAGAAAAAGCTGGCAGTGGTGCTGTGGCCCAAGTGGTACAGCGCTAGCCTAGAGAAAGTCCAAGGACAGTGTTCAGGCACTGAATTCAAGCCCCAGGACTGGCAAAAAAAATAAATAAATAAAAAATTATCAACACACTCAATAATCTGAAGTGGTTTGAGTTCCTAGAGCCCATTGAGGAAATCACAAGAGAATAAAAACAAACTGAATGCAGGGCTGTACTGTCCTTTATATACTAAACAATGATGAGATCCTCCCTAAACTTCCAGTTTATCACTATAACTACAGGTGGACCGGACCCTCTATAATCATAAATTTGGCTCCTGAATTTAACTTTTCCTGGGCATGTTATCAAAAAGACAGTTTGGGAAGAAAATATTCCATCCATAACTCTGCCTATCCATTCAACATAGTGCTATAGATTGAATCTTGTAAGTGCTCCAAAAGGCCTGTGTGCATGCTGGTCCCCAGCCTGTGGCAGCACCTATAGAAGGCAGGCTCAGTGGAAGTCAGGTCCTTGGGGATATGCCCTCAAAGCGATATTGTAACCCCAGGTTCTCCTCTTCCCTTTGCTTACCTGCCACAAGGTCAACAGGCCATATCCACCATATGCTCCCAACATGGCAAACTATGCTGCTGAAGGCCCAAAGCCACATGGACTCACACCGCCAAAATGGAACGAGGTAAACCTTTCCTCCTTCCCCATATCTCAGGTATTTTTCATAGAAATGACTAACACAAGTATCTATTCACTCCCTCACTAGTCCATGACCAGAAAAGTTCAAAGGTCTTACTTTTTCAACTGAAGACCCAGCCCAAATCCTTCCTTATTTGACGGCTGGAAAACCTCAATCGACGGTTCTGCAAAAAGAAAGGAAAATTCCTAGTAAGTACCTATTTCCATCCTCCTGAGCCCAGAGCCACAGTGGCTCTGGACTGGCAGTGGGACAGTATTCTGAATCTAAAAAACCACATGTTCCCGACTTTCCTAGGTATTAGAGATGCTCCAGATGATTTCAGATCATACAGATGTTGCAGACTACTCTAGATACTCCAGACTAACCAGGATACTGCAGATACTCTAGACTACCTTAGATATTCCATACTATCCTAGGTACTACAGGTGATCGAGACTACCATAGATACTCCAGATACTCCAGACTACTCTAAATACTAGATACTCCACACCAGATAGTACAGACTCCAGTCTACTCTAGATACTACAGATGCTCCAAACACTAATTGTGGAAGGGAAAAATGCTGAGGCAGAGGGTAGATTCTAGAAGTGATCTCAACGATTTTATATATCTTCATTAGGAAGTTGGAGGAAGGAAGAAAAATAAATGATAGCTTGAACTAGACAGAGAACTACTTCAACCATGGAAGCCTTTAGGAAATGGCCTAACATGATAGGAGATAAAACTACCAATGAAAAGACACTGAAAAGCCGCTCCAGTGGCCACCTTTCCAGTTTTTTTTTCTATATCAGCTAACGTGGGACGTACAGCACCTGTTTGCCTAAGGTCACCACCGCCTTTACCTGGCCCATCAAGATACTGTGAGAGAGAAAAGCGCAGTCGTAACACAATGGGTTCTGTCCGGAGGACCTTCCAAGCTGTAGACACTTCCTCCTACGAGAAACAGGGAAACAGCTTGCAGTTTTCCACACAGAGGAATGGACGGCAAGTTTCCCACGTATGACACAGACATGCACATGACAGTACACACCACTGTCTGTTGATGGTCTAGGAAAGAGAGAGATGAAAGAATATGTGCTCCAAATACAGCACTCAGGAACAAGACTCCTGGCCCACATGACAAAGTCCACAAGTTCAGCTAGACATGGTGTTGGCAGGTGCTAGCGACCACTTACATCGAGGAAGCTGACGTTGATATGGAGGTCGATGTCCACGTCGTCGATAGTTCCATACTCTCTACGGAGACACAGGCAAGTACACATGAGGCTCATTAAGGGAGAAAAGGAAGGAACAGAGACGGAAGTGGAGGGAGAGCTAGCTGAGCCTGAACAGAGGAGAGGAAAGGACGGAAGGCTTTTCTCTATGTTCAGTCTTATCTAGGAGGCATCCCTCTGGGGGAGAAGCCCTTCTCACCTCAAATGTGAAAGTATTGGCCTATAGGGGTTTAGACAAGAGGGAATTTTGAACAAACATAGCCTGACTTCCCCCGCTCCCCCCCACACACACTTACGTCAGCCGGGCTTAAACATTCAGAGCAATTTCCATCACTGAGCTCATAGTTATTCCCCAGCACACCATCAAAAGGAAAAAAAAAAAACAAAAACAAAAACAAAAAACCCTCTAGCCTTCAGCAACTCAGAAAGAAGTGGCCAGCCTGCTCCCCTGTCATTCCTGGAGTCCCACCTGATAGACACCGAGTTCTCACTGTAGATTTCCTTCACAGCTTCAATGTCTGCATCAAGTTGTGGGTGTCGGTACAGGTCAGCTGCACAGCTACCCTGAAACAGCAGCAAAGAATGTTGATAGCAGAAGGGGCAGAAAGAAATAAACAATGAAGAGGAGAAATGAGAATTTAAAAAACTAACAAGAGAAGACAATAGGAGCAGAAGAAACAAAACAGCAGGAGTATGGGGACATGAAAGGCACTTTCCCTTCTCCCTGGTGGTAGTGCTTTTTCTCTCAGACCATAACCTTTTATGAAACCTCAGAAAGAGTCTATCTAAACAGCATTTTTGCCAGCTGCCAGTCTTTCATGCCTATAATCCTAGCTATTCAGGAGGCTGGGATTTGAGGATCAAAGTTCTGAACCAGTCTGGAAAGAAATGAACAAAACTCCTTATCTCTGATTAACTAGCAAAAACTAAAGGTGGAGGTATGGTTCAAATGGCAGAGTGCCATCCAGGAGCAAACAAGCCACATGAAGCTGGCCACAGTGGCTCATGTCTATAATTATAGCTACTCAGGAACCTGAGATTTGAGGATTGTGTTTCAAAGCTAGCCCAGGCACTTAAGTCCACGACACTCTTATCTCCAATTAACCACAAGATAACCGTAAGTGGTGCTCTGGCTCAAGGGTTAGGGCAGTAGCCTTGAGCTGAAGAGCTCAGGAACAGTACCCAGGCCCAGAGTTCAAGTCCCACAAGAGACAAAAAAAAAAAAGGAAAAGCCACAAGACTACACCAAGCCAAGTTCAAACTCAGGTTTGCCCTCTAAAGAGCAATGTGTGTGAGCAATGTCCCAGAGAGCACTCTGATTGGAAACAATCCTCACTGACTAATGGGGAAATGAGGATGGATACAATGGATGCCGTTTACTCAGGAACAGGAGTTAAGCCCCAGGCAGGGACACAGATACTGAGTCAGCTATTGACAAGACCATAACTGGTCCACACCAATACAATCCCTCATCTCAACTCTGTCCCAGAACAGCCACTTTCACTCATGAAATCTCAACTCCCCTGCCCACATTAAGCTTTGCAGAGTGCAACCTCACCTGAACTCCATAGAGAAATTCCTCAGATTCATTGTCACCTTCTGAGTCATCATCATTCCAGAACTGGCCTTTGATGTCCTAGAGTTGAGAAATGGAACATGTTCCTTGTCAGGATTCTGTTAGTGCATAAATCAGGTGAGGTGACAGTATGGACACAGATGCCCACAGGGAATGGAAATATTTGCCTGAGCAGAAAAACTAGGGCCTTAAGCTCTTCACACCTCTCTTAATTCTCTGGGAGTCTGTGTCCTGCCGAATCTGATCCTATCTGTGACCTAGCTCTCACTTGGTGGGACAAAAGAAAATCACAGAGAATTCTGGCTTTCCTAAGACACAATATAATGACTTAGGCTTTGGCTGTCAACAGGGAAGAGGGACACAAAAAAAGATTTCAATCTCAAGGTTTATTTCTAGCGCCGGCCTCTGCTGGATCACGGCCCAGGGCAGCTCTCAAACACACCTAAGCACACTTGTTCCAACATCCCCTTCTATTCCTTAAGGCATTTTCCTTCCTGGAAAACCTAGTCATAAATCCTAGCAACCAGGTTTATACTATTTCCATGGTCCTACCTCCCTTAATTTAATATATATTTTGCCAGTCCTGGGGCTTGAACTCAAGGCCTGAGCACTGTCTTTGAGCTTTCTCAAGGCCCTCACTCTACCACTTGCGCCACAGCAACACTTTTGACTTTTTCTATCCATGTGGTACTGAGGAATCAAACCCAGGTCTCCATGCATGCTAGGAATGCACTCTACCACGAGGCCATATACCTGGCCCTCTCCTTTAATTTTAAAGAGTCATATTTTTCAGAAGAGCAAGAAAACTTGGTGACAATGGTTCATGCCTGTAATGCTGATAGCTGAGGACTAAGGTTCAAAGCCAGCCTGAGCAGACAAATCTGATACTCTTACTCCAATTATCTGGCAAGAAGCTGAAAGTTGAGGCATGGCTCAACGGGTAGAGTGCTAGTCGTGAGTGAAAAAACTGAGCCGAGTGCAGGCCCTGAGTTCAAGTCTCAGAACTAGCATGCAGTAGCACACACATAGTAAAGCCAGAAGTGGTGCTGTGGCTCAAGAGATAGAGCACTAGCCTTGAAGAAAGCCCAAGGGCAGTGCTCAGGCCTGAGTTCTGTCCCCAAGACTACGCCCTCCCCCTAAGAAAAAGTCAAAAGGACAAATACCAGGGAAAATGAAGTCTGTATTCTTTTTTTTCTTTCTTTTTTTTTGTGGGTCATGGGCACTGTCCCTAAGCCCTTCGGCTCAAGGCTACTACCCTTGGGGCAAGCCCCACTTCCTGTTTTCTAGAGGTTAATTGGAGATTAGAGTCTCAGGTCCTTTTGTTCCTGGGCTGTCTTTGAACCTTGATCCTCAGATTTCAGACTCCTGAGTAGCTGGGATAACAGACATGAGCCACTGGCACCAGCTATCAAGTCTGTATTCTTATCTCATCTATCCCTGACAAGCTGGGAGAAGAGGGAAGTCCATTCTCACCATTGGGTCAGTGGGTCACACACACTCCCGGGTCAGTGCTAAGCAGCACCCCTCCATACCACCAGCTGAACCCAGGCCAATGAGACAGGCATTTAGGAGGCCACACAGGGAGGTGTGGGAGAGGTGATGTCAGGGGCCACTGGAGACCTTCTGCCGCGTAGCAAGTCACTGTCCTGTGGAAAATAGTAACAATGGATTTCATCGGTACTTCACACCTGGTTGCTGCATATACAGGCACACTTTTACCATCCACATCAATGGACACTTGCCTGCAGACATGCTCATATGCAATCATGGACATTTATTTTTTTTATTTTATTGATTTATTTTTGTCCATTGTGAGGCTTGGACTCTGGCCCTGGGCGCTGTCCCTGAGCTCCTCAGCTCAAGGTTACAGCCCTATCCCAGGAGCCACAGCGCCATTTCTGGTTTTCTAGTGGTTTATTGGAGATAAGAGTCTCAGGAACTTTAGTGCCCTGGGCTGGCTTTGAACCTCGATCCTCAGATCTCAACCTCCTGAGTAACTAGGATTACAGGGGTGAGCCACAGGGCCCAGCTCAGACATTTCTATGTATAGCCATGAAAGCACTAAATAAACATAAGATACTGTCATTCTGTTCAAACTGGAGACCTGGGACTGGAGCCAATTGCTGCTCTAGTTCATTATGCTACAACATCCCGAGTCAAAAGAAAGAATGGCAGGACCACCTGCTTCGACTATCTCTGCTTCATCATTCTTCACAGTACCAGCCTTCATCAGAGATAACAACCAGAGCAGACTCATTTACATTTATATAAATATTACTAGAAGTCATTTTATGATGATTATATCTAGCTACAAAGTCCTCATAAACACTGAAGATGTGCCAGTGAACATGGTTTGAGCTGTTGTAGCCAAACTAATGCTCTGGAATCATCTTGGAACCAAGATAATTATGAAGGCACTATGTAAGATTACCTACCCAAATAAATTTATATAATGGTCCCAGCAATGGCTCAGAAAAACACCAATCCTTAGCCTTTGCCCCACCTTATACCAGACAATTTTAACAGAACTAGAGCCTCCTTATGCAAGGGGAGTAAGGGGTGACAGCTAGAAAAGCTTTCTAGCTGGGTGCTGGTGGCTCTCACCTGTAATCCTAGTTACACAGGAGGCTGTGATTTGAGGATCACAGTTCAAAGCCAGCCCAGGCAAAAAGACTATGAGACTCTAATCTCCAATTAAACACAAAAAGTCAAACATGGAGCTATAGATAAAGTGGTAGACTGGTAACCTCAAGCAAAAGAGTTCAGAAATAGTACCATAATCCTCACTTCAAGCCCTAGAACTGGCATGCATGAGCGCAGCACACACGCACACGCACACGCACACGCACACGCACACACACACACACACACACACAGTGCAATTTCAGTTCTGAGATAAAGTAAATTGATATGAGATTTGCTTTAAAATCCTACTTCAATACCAATAAATACACAAAGGAAATGGGAAAACAGATTAAATAAATTTGGCACTGATGAAGGTGAATAATGTACATAGGGGTGTCCTTTTTTTTTTTTTTTAATTTTTTGAGGGGAGGTGAGTCATGGGGCTTGAACTCGACCTGAGCACTATACCTGAGTTCTTCAGCTCCAGGCTAATGCTCTACCATTTAAGCCACAGCACCACTTGCAGTTTTCCAGTGGTTAATTGGAAATAAGAATCTCACTGACTTTTGTGCCTGGGCTAGCTTTGAACTTCCATCCTCAGATCTCAGCCTCCTGAGTAGCTAGGATTATAGGCATGAGCCATTGGCATTCAGCAAGAGTATCTTATTCTCATTTTTTGTATAGAGCTGGAAAATTTTATAACAAAAAGTTTTAAACCAAAGGCCCCTCTCACAAGGGTTCATAGAAAGTCAACCCTAAATACTACTAACAGGGTAGCTAGCCCTTACTTCCTCGCTGTCCTCCACACACAAGAATCAGGGTTTAGAAGGCTCAAGCAGTAAAGCAAGCACTTAGCAAGTGGAAAACCTCAAGCTCTACCTCCAGTAGTGTGGGAGGGGGAGGGGAGAGGGAGACAACACAGCAAGTACCTTCCTACCAAAGCCTGTCTCTGCTGTTTCTCCTTCTTAGAATGTTTCTTCACAGATAACTATACTGCTCAAAGGTTACTCTAACTCACCTATGTGAAGTGTAATACCCTAACACATGCAACAGACTAACATACAATCTAACACACATGCTGGCACTCTTTATCCCTCTTTACTATTAAGGCTGCACAACGCATCATAGCTAACACACACTTATGTGCTATGTCCCAGACTCTTTAATACATTTCCTGAATTACTGAACAATCTCTCGGCTGTATATCTAAGTCACATAGAAAATACATAAAAGAACGTAAATATTTTTACACAGACACAAAATCATAGAAAAATGATTTTGGATGGTAAATGAGGATGACATGCACATGGGAAAAGAGAACCATGAAATCTGTTAAAGTTGTTTTAAAAACCCATAATCCTAGAAACTCAGGAGGCTAAGATCTGAGGATTGCAGTTCAAAGCCAGCCTGGGCACAAGAGACCTGTGAGATTCTTATCTCCAATTAATCATCAGAAAACTGGAAGTGGCGATGTGGCTCAATGTGGTAGCGCACTAGCACAGAGCACAAAAAGGCTCAGAGACAGTGTCCAGGCCCTGAGTTTGAGCCCCAAGACAAGCAAAAAAAAACAAAGATGGAGAAAAAGAGGATGGTGGTGAGTTTGATGGGGCACATTGTTATGTATGGAAATGTCACAATGAAATTCCGCTGTACAATGAATATATATGCTAATTTAATAACATTTCTTAAAACCAAGACTTTTCACCTTCAGGAACAGTTGGAAATCAGTATATGAAGATCTTTGTAAGATGCAAAAATAAACAGTCAAATGTTGATCTTGTGACCCCCAGAGGAACACTCTTAGATGGAGGCACTAATGTTCAGCCTGGGTTGCTCTGGGTGAGTAGTAGAATGGTGTGGCAGCGTAGGACAGAAGTGCCAACTTTCTCAAGGTCTCTGTCACTGGAGAAGTCAAGAATATCTCAGCATCTCTCCAAGGGCTGTTGCTTAGTTTCTGTTGCTGTCACAGGAAAGAAAAGTAGTTCAAAGAGAGGGTTTTTTAAAGATACAGTTGTGAAAAACAGCCTTTACAAACCAAGCCGCTTTACCAATAGGGACTAGATTCCTGAATTCTAAATGCCCTTTCCTAAGAGAGAAGGAAAACAGGTTTAAGGGGTACAGACAGGAAAATAGGCAGGTGATGGGTCATTGTTTTCACAGAAGCACAAGCATTTAAATAATAATAATAATAATAATAATAATAAGGCTTCAAGGATGATCTAGAACAAAGCTTTCAGTTTTTCTAGGCCTAGGGCACATCACGCAATTTGCATAAAGCTAGGAGTATCTTGGAAATCAAGACCGTTTTTTGACAAGTTCTAATTACATCTGATTTTTCTGTGGTACACTTATAACTAATTAGAGTTGTTAATAACGCGTTAAGAATACAAAGCTATCTGATTTCTGGAAATGAGATAAAGAAGGGAAGTTGGACCAAGAACAGACTACAGAAAGCATGCCCAGAGAAGGGTGCTGTGAGGCTTTATGTTTCTTTCTGATGGTGGCACCTAGTGGAGAATGCTTCAAATAATTCCACGGGAAGAGCCAAATGTAAGTTAAGCCTCAAGTCTGGATCACACACACACACACACAAAGTCTTGCTTTGTGTTTTTACGACGGTATTGGGTCTTTGAACTCAGGGCCTGGGTGCTGCTGTCCCCGAGCTTTTGTGCTCAAGACTGGCGCTCTACCACTTGAGCCACAACCCCACTTTCACCCTTTTTGGTGGTTCACTGGAGATAAGAGTCTCCTGGATTTTCCTGCCCGGGCTGGTTTCGAACCGCGACCCTAAGATCTCTACCTCCTGAGTAACTGGGATTAAAGTACGGGCTCTCAGCCTGATCCCGGTGTGACCGCGTTGGGTCCGGTCAGACCGGTCTGTAGGTTTGACAAGACACCCGCGGTCGTGGGAGAGGAGCCGCCCCCGCTCCGCCACGCGTGCCAGGGCCTGGCCGCGGAGGGGCGACCCGAGCCCTGGTGTCTCCACTGGCGTCCGCGCGGCGGGCGAAGCCAGGGCCGGGATGGGGGAACGCGGGCCGGGCAGGCCGCGCGGCCGCCTAGGGACCACAGCTACTGCCCATCTCGGGAGCCCCACGGACAGCGAACGCCTCCCGGGGAAGGAGCTGCACGGATGGCGCCGCCCGGCCCAGCCCGGCGCGCCCAGCCCGTCAGTCCCCGGCCCTTCCCGCGGCCCACCACCCCGCCCCGCGTCGTCCCCGTGGCGGACGCCCCCACAGGGCGGCGTCGCGAATACTCACGGCGACCCCGGGCCGCACGCGGCCGCCGCCGAGGGGGACGAGCGGCCCGGGACGCCCCGCGGGGGCGGAGCGGCGGGCCGAGGGGCGGGGGCCGGGCCGGCGGGCGGGCGAGGTCGCGCTCCTCACGCTGAGCCTCTCCGTCACGGACGCGCTGAGCCAGTCTGCGCAAGCTCACGCGGCGACGTCACGATCACGAGGTACGCCCCCGACCAATCACCACGGCGTCTGAGTTCAGGCGCGACTCCGCCCCCGCGAAGCCAGCCCTGGGGCGCCTGCGCAGTGGGCGCCATTGGCGAGGAGGGGAGGGTGCGGAGCGGGTGGGTGGTGCCTGCGCCCTGGTGCGTGGGGGAAAGGAAGAGAGGTTCCGAGGGCGAAAGGAGGGCTCTCCACAGGCCGGCCCGTGCCTGGAGCGCCCCGTGTGGCGGGGAGGACTTCGCAGAGCCCCGCACTCCGCGTCGTCCGCGGGTCAGCGGGGAGTCCTCTTGCTGAAGGCTGCAGCCAGGCTCTACAGACCAGCCTCCTCCTATGTCCTGCCAATCTCTCAAACCCTGAAGGGTCTCATTTCCTTTTGGCAGTCTCGGGATTTGAGCTCAGGGTCTGGCACTTGGTGAGCACTTTGGGTGGGCTGCATGCTGCTGTGATGAGGATGAGATGAGATAGTTTTAGGGTGACTGCATGATATTATCATCCCCACCACCCGATCCTGGGGTTTGAACTCAGGGCCTTACGCATCCTTTTAAAGCGCTACCGCTTTGACCCACATCTCCACTTTGCAGCTTATTGCTGGTTAGTTAGAGATAAGCATCTTACATGTGTCCGCTCTGGCTGGTTCCAAATTGAGGATCTTAGTGTGAACCACTGGTGCTTGGCTTTCTAACCCACTTTATACTGAGATGCAGGTCATGTATTCATCAGAGATGGAGATTTCAAAGATGCACTAGAAAACCACATCTGGGTGCTGGGATGGGTTCCTCTGTTCTTCAGATCATCAGTAAGGGTGTTAACGGTGTAACAGGTAAGTGTAGGAGAGTTAACTGTCAGGGGTGTACCTTGGCCAATGCACAATGGAGCTGAGCATGGTGAATTGCTCCAAAATGCAGCTTCTCCCAGCCAAGAAGCCAGTCACTGCACTGTATGACTGCAGTCTTCATGGCTCAGGTGACCCTGCATGACTCCTGGTACTAGAATCCTACCTCCCAGGACCGACATTTTATTTTATTTTACACATATGTTTTTGGTGATGGTACTGGGGCTTAAAGTCAGAGCTTGGGTGCTGGTCCCTTCGTATTTACACTGCAGGCTGGTGCTTTACCACTTGAGAAACATCTTTGATTCTCAGATCTCAGCCTCCTAAGTAGCTAGGATTAAAGGCATTGAGGCACTGTTATCTAGCTTAGCCATCATTTAAATCCAACCTCAGATTTTGCTTTCAAGAAGACTTGTTAAGGGCCAGAAACGTAGTCTTGGGGTAGAGTGCTTGCCTAGCATGCATGAAGCCCTGGGTTCAATTACTGGGACTACATACACAGAAAAAGTCAGAAGTGGTGTTTTGGCTCAAGTGGTAGAGCACTAGCCTTGAGGGGGGAAAAAAGCCCAAGGATAGTGCCCAGACCCTGAGTTCAAGCCCTAGGACAGGCAAAAAAAAAGACATAATCAACAATGAGTCTAATTGTGGGGTCCCAGAAAGATTGTGAAGATTTTATTCCCTATTCATTGCAGGGTTTTTTGCCCAGGCCACTGGGGTTTCTCTTAGGGAGTCCCATGCCAAGGTAATCAGCTTTCCTCCCAGCAACCTGAGGCTCACCCTCCAGGCTCTCTTTTCTGCTGAGCACCCTAAACCACCCTTTGGGAAAAGCCCGAACCAGGTTTGTAGCCTGCTTTCTGGATCTCTTCTACACAGGTAGAGCAGGCGGCCAGAAGGATGGTGGGAAAGTGAGTGGCTTCTTTCCTTTCTTTCTTGTTGAGACAAGGTCTTACTACATACCCTAGGCCTTTCTCACTATCCTCTACCTCTACCTTCCCAGTGCTGGGGTTACTAACATGTGTCATTGTGTCATCCTTTGAATACCTAGATCCAGCTATGTCTGAAGGCAGGTACAGTCTTAGATTGGTTATGTGAGCCCAATCATTTCCCATTGGCTTAAACATACTTGTGGGTTTGGTGGGGTTTTTTGCCACTTTAAAACTGAAAGGGGGCCGGGAGTTTGGCCTAGTGGTTAAAGTGCTTGCCTAGCATGCATGAAGACCCGGGTTCGATTCCTTGGTACCACATACATAGAAAAAAGCCGGAAGTGGTGCTGAGGCCCAAGTGGTAGAGCTCTGGCCTTGAGAAAGTCCAAGGACAGTGCTCAGGCCCTGATCTCAAGCCCAGGACTGGAAAAAAAAATAAAAATAAAGCTGAAAGGGTTCAGACTAATACATGCATACATAAAGATACCGTCTTATGTAAAATCTGGCACTATACAAGTGTTATATGACCTACACAAAATGTATGATTTGACGAGCAAGGCCATTCTAGATATATGTGGTCTTTGTCTTATTTTCTTTTGCTTTGTTTTGTTTTTGTCACCATTTCATTTTGAAATAAAAAAAAAGAAAGGAAAAAGAAAAAATAGGTGCTGAGACCTGTAACCTTAGCTACTCAGGAGGCTGAGATCTGAGGATCATGGTTTGAAGCCAATGCAGGAGAACAGGAAAATCTGTGTGAAATTCTTATCTCCAAAAAGTTGAGAAGGGAGATGTGGCCCAAATGGTAGCTTGCCAATCTTGAGTTAAACAAAAGCTAATGAACAGGGCTTAGGTCTGAATCCAAGCCCCATACAGGCACACAAAACACACACAGGTGCACACACACACACACACACACACACACACACACACAATAAACAAAAAAGTAATGCTAGCCAGGCACGGTGGCTCACACCTGTAATACTAGCTATTCAGGAGGTTGAGTTCTGAGGATCGCGGTTCAAAGCCAGCCTGGGCACCAAAGTCTGTGAGACTCTTATCTCCAATTAACCACTAGAAAACTGAAAGTGGCTCTGTGGCTCAAGGGGTAGGGTGGTAGCCTTGAGCTGAAAAGCTCAGGGACAATGCCCAGGCCCAGAGTTTGAGCCCCACAACTGACCTAAAAAAAAAAAAAAAAAGGAATGCTACTTGGCTCACAGTCCATAGTTTGTCAACCCCTGACCTAAATCATGTCACACCCCACAGGTTGAGAGTTTGTCTGCAGCCCCAGACTCATACTCTAAGGTATGATGCAGAATACCCAGTGTGCTATTTTGGTTCAAGTGTTGTGACATGACTCAGTCATGCCCAGTAAGGGATGGGAAATGTGACTTGTCTTATACCCATTATCTGGTAGAGCACTAACCCTGAGAAAAACCCAGGGACTGTGCCCAGGCCCTGAGTTCATGCCCCAGTTCTGGCAAAAAAAAAAAAATGCTATTATGATGAGTACTGGTAGCTCACATCTGAAATCCCACCTATTCAAGAGGCTGAGATCCATGTTCAAAGCCAGCCTGGGTAGAAAAAAAAAAAAACAGGAGACTCTAATCTCCAGTTAATCAACTGGTAGAGCACTAGCCTTGAGCAGAAGCTCAGAGATTGCATCAGACACTGAGTTCAAGTCCCACAACTCATTACCTTACTTTTGAAATAACCTGCCTGCCCTGATAACAAAATTACACACACACACACACACACACACACACACACACACACACGATGCCATTTCTTTAAGCTTCATATCTGAGTTCCTCCTTGTTATGCTTCAGGAAGCCTTTGTCCATCTCCCCCAGAAACAAAACCTGAATTACGCATTATTTCTGTATGTATGCTGATACTGGAGCTTGAATTCAAGGCCTTCCATTCTCAGTTGTCTTTTTGTTCACAGCTGGCACTCTGCCACTTGAACCACACATCCCCTCTGGCTTTTTGCTGTTGGAAGTAAGAGTCTCTAAGTCTTTTCTGCCTTGGCTGGCTGCAAACAATGATCCTCCAATCTCAGTCTTCTGAGTGGCCAAGATTACAGTTATGACCAACCGGCTCCAGCTCTGAATTAGGTATTCATACGTGTGCTAGTATAGACATTTCGTTGTGCCTGCACCGTTGGTGCATCTTTTCCCTTAACTCCCAGTACTTGGAGGAGGACACAGACTTAGCACTTTGCACAATGTTTAGCACTAAGCACTAGGAGGCACTCGGTCATCACCTGTGCAGGAGGTGTCCAGTGTTCAGTCTACTTCAGAGCACTGTGCTGCAGTTTTTCCCTTTGGAAATGATGTGCATGTACTAAAAATTTGCACCACCCCTAGGTCTTACTTCCATTCTCTCCAAAAATGAGTCAAAGACAGAGCAACAGGTGGGAACAAAAATTTTTCTTAGAAACTAAGGAAAAGCCATCCCCCACCCACCCCCCCGACACACACACAAACCCCCAGCCATGTTCTGAATGATATCAGATCAAAGACTTCCAGCCTCAGCCACATCCGGGATCTAAGCTCCCCTTCCCTGAAAACTGGAGCCCTACACTACGTTTTGTTCCATGGCCCTGGGGTGGAAGGCAAAACAGGGGCCAAACCCTGCAGGATCAGGAAACCTGACCTACACGGGCAGTCATGGCATTCTAGGCTGAATCTTTTGGCCATCTCACAGAAGCAGGCAGGAAGCACCACCATTGATCAGCTTTATATGGCATCCACTATACACGACAGACAGACAGAGACAGACAGCACACACCACTTCTAAGGTCAACACTGCTCATTATCTAGAAGCACCTCGGAGACACTCCTGCATAGCGAAGATGGACTTTTTAAAAGAACGAAGTATTTTGGCAAAAACATCTACTTCCCTCCCGGGTCCTGGGTAGAGAGGGGACCTCTAAGTCTGAAGCTTCAACACAGTGACAATGACCCGTTCTCAATGGCAGTATATACAGCGGCAAACCTTACAAGTCTGTGCTCGTGGCCCTCTGCAGCTACCCGGAATCTAGGGTACAGGTAGGCAAACTTGAACTAAGAGACAGAAGGCAGCCTGGAGCAAGACACAGGGGACTGGCTCAAAGGGAGGGGAAACAGGAAGTGATTCTGGCTCCGCCAAAGAGGCCAGGCTCTGCCTATTTAAACCGGGAAAGGCTCACATGGCTTGGCTGTGCAGAGAAAAGCTGTCAAGAGGAGAAGGCAGGCTCCCATTCCTGCAGGCCCAGGGGCCTGGAATAGGCCTCAATTTCTGTAGCTCTCTGGGTTTGGGGATTGTGTTTTATGAGACCACCATCTCTGTAACCTTCTTGTGAACTTGCATACGAGCCAAGATCAACCCTTAACCATTTTTTATAAGGGCAGGATTGGGGGAGTGGCTGCAGTAGGGACAAGACACAGCACAGTTTTCTCATAGCCCCCTCTGCTTAGGTTGGAGCTAGCAAGGGTCTCCTTCACCCTGTCTCCTGGGGATATTTAAAGGCAGCTTTTATGAGATTCTATACTGTCTTTTGCTTGTTTCTCTTTTTTTTTCTTTGTTTTAATTTATATAGATATATATTTAATATATATTCTTAAAAAAAAAAGGCAGTAGTCCTTTGGTCCCTAAACTCTAAGGAATGATATGATTTTGGATGATGTGAATCTAGGCTTCCCTTGGTGAGAAGCATGTGGCACCCCCAGGCCCTCTTCTGGTGCTCCAGATGGTCAGTGGGTCCTCCACAGGCCCCCCCGCTGCTCCGCTGGCTTGTGCACAGATACAGAACAGCTCTTTGATCAGAACAGTTCCCCAGTGGCCTGGAGCCCCACTCGCCACTTCCAACTTCTGCAGCTTCTTCTGGAAGGGCCACACCCGCAGGTCTGTGCTTTTCCTTTTCTTCTCACTCTTCAGTTTCTGTTGGGTAGTCATTGATAAGGAAATGGGGAGAGGAAGAAGGGCAGAAGGCAAAAGTCACCCTAAAGGCCAAAGCAAGGTAGCCTGCTTCCTTTGTGACATCTCAGCTGAGTGAGCTGGCCTTTCTCTCCCTGTAGGCAACTTGGTGTTCTGAAGCCAGACCCTGCGTGCTGAAGTGACCCTAACCAATACCCATGCTGGGAGTCCTGGACAGTTCATGCCAGGTTGACTTTCAGAGTTGCATGCAGCCTTGTATGGAGTCTCATGGTTCTGGCAAGAACCCTGAACCTGTCACTCTCCACCCACCACCTCCAGGCCTGGAAGATTCAACCTGTGGATATATTTGCTTCCTTCCTTTCACCCCCACATTCGTTGCCATCATTATCTCAGCCCTCAAATCCTGTCTCCCCTGACCCTAACCCCCAACCCTGAGGCTTGGACTCAGAGCCTGGGAACTGTCCCTGGTTGTTCATCACAGTCAGAAGTCATAGCCTGTGGCCTCCTTCACAAGGTAATAGAAGCACATCCCCCACTCGCCTATGTAGGCCTCCACTTCTGTAGTTATCTAACTTATCACAGTCCTTGGATTCAAGGGAAAGTACAAAATCTCTATCCAAGGATCCATCTTAGCTCCCGACTCTTCTCTTTGGATGCCCCCAACACTCCTAAAGGAACATCAAGGCTGGGAAGGCCTGGTCAGTGCATGGCCCTGTCACCCATGGGGGACTCACCTTTCTGTTGCTGGTCAGTGAGAACAGGTCAGTAAGGCCGGTTGGCATCCTTAGGCCTCTTTAGCTGGACCTTGAGCCTCTTCATGCCAATCTGAAAGCCATTCATGGCCTGAATAGCAGTCTGGGCACTGGTTGGATTGTCAAAACTAACAAACCCTAGAGGATATGGGAAGAGGTACACACATGTGCACACATAAACCATGGACACACACTCGCACTTACGAAGGCATATGGCTTGAGATTTCTTTGGAAGCATTCTTTTCCTGGCTTGTATTGGCTCGAACCACCCCCCCCTCCTCCCCTTTCCTCCCTCTCCTCCCTTCTTCTGGTCTTAACACTGCAGTTGGACTTGGAGGGTATCTTTGGTCCCCGATGTGGGTCTCCTGCGCTGGCCACATTCCAAAAGCTTGACCTCCTAGCCTCCCCGGTGAACTTGTTCTTGATCTAGGCTCAGGTCATTCATTCATTCTGTCTCTGGAGATCACTGCCTTTTGTAGGGTTTGCAGGGAATCCTGAGGCTGAGACTGGGGGAGTACCCAGGATGGTGCTTGGCTCACCAAAACACTTGCTCTGATTGGTGGCTCGATCCACAAAGACTTTGGCAGAGACAACAGCTCCAAAAGGCAGGAATGTCTGTATGAGTTCTGCATCGCCAAACTCCTGAGGCAGGTGATAGATGAAGAGATTACAGCCTTCCGGGCCTGCAGGAACAGTGTGAGGCTGGTTCAGGGAGGAACCCTGATCCGAGCCCCCCAAGCCTGTGGGAACAGTGTGAGGCTCGTTTGGGGAAAGGAAGCCTGAGTGGCACCCCACCAGGCCCAGATCTCAAGTCCCCTGGATCTGCAGGAACAGTGTGGGGCTGGTTCAGGGGAGGGACCGGACCTAGATCTCCAGCCCCAGAGGCCACCTGGTCACTTCCTCACCTTCTCTTTGTTGCTGGGGCGAAGCTGAAGGCTGCTGGGAAAAAGTTGTGCTCACCGGAGCGTAGGTTGACTGGTAGGCTGCTGGAGATGGAGGTGAAGAGAGAGCAGTGAATCCGGGGCACTCCCTAAGCAGGGCCCGGATGCCTGGCCAATTCAACCCAGTCTTAGTCCCAGGAGAAGTCGTTAGGGGCTGGGGTGATCCCCCACAGCTCCTCCCCCCCCCCCCCGCCCGCCTGCACAGCAGTGCCCAGGGCAGGGAGAGAGGAGCGCGGCCCAGGGGGGCTTCAGGTGCGGCGGTGAGGGGCGGGGAGCCCCGGTGCCCACCTGGGTAAGGAGAGAGCCCGTTATTGTAGAGCGAGTCGGAGCCCGGCTGCCCGTTGGTCTGGGGGGTCAGGGGACCGAATCCGTTGACCCCGATGGACGCTGGCAGGCCGGGGAGTGTGCTTGGGCCGCCTCCAGGCGAGGAGCCCGCTGTGGGGGACCGAGGGGCGGGGGAGGAGTCAGGTCGATGCCCCCCGCAGCCCCTTCCCGTGCCGCCCGGGTCTTGTGGGCGAGCCCCCGTACCTGCTGTGGGCAGCAGCGGTGCGGCCACCAGGCTGAAGGCCGCCACGTGCTGCATCTGGGCCGCCACGGCAGCCACGGGGCCGAGGCCAGGCCCCTGGGCCGCCGCCAGCAGGGCTGCCTGGTGCTGCAGGATCTTTGGGGAGGAAGGCGGGCAGGGGACGGACTCAGCTCAGGCAGCCGCTGTGTGCGCCCTCGACGCCAGGGCTCGCCTCCCCGGCCTGGCCGATCTGTCCTGACGCCAGCCGGTGCGCACCCCTGCGCGAGCCTTCCGGCCCGGCCCCGCCCGGCCCGCCTCGGCCCCGCCCCGGCCCGGCCCCGCCCGGCCCCGCCCCGGCCCGGCCCCGCCCCGCCCCGGCCCGCGCGCCCCCGCCGCCCCGCCTACCGCGGTGGTGTAGGCCCCGCAGGCGCCCAGCGGCAGCGGCGCCGGCTGGAAGGCCCCGAGCTGCCCCGCCATCTGCTGCATCCTCCGCAGCGCGCGCTCCCGGTCGGTGTCGGCCAGCTTCACCACGAGGCTAGAGGAGGCGCCCTGGGCAGGGCGGAGCGGGTCCTGACCCCGATCCCAGTCCCGCCCCCCCCCGCCCCCGCCCGCGGGCCTCAGCCTCACCCAGCACCCGTCCTCACCGCCATGGTCCGGCTGCCGTGCAGGCCCTGGATGGCCGCCTGGGCCTCGCCTTGACTCCCGAACTTGACGAAGGCACAGCCTGGGGTGGAAGAGAGGGACGGGATGGATAGCGCGGACCCCAGCCGGGGTCAAGTGCACAGAAGGTCAAGTCACCAGGAGGCCCCACGGGGCTGTTGGAGTTACCTTTGCTGGCGCCATCGGGACTTCGCAGGACCGTGCACTCCTCGATGTGGCCGAAGGGCTGGAACAGGCGCCTGACGTCCTCCTCTCCCTGCTGCTTGCCCAGCATCCCCACGAACAGCTTCCTGTCCTCTGGGGACAAAGCCAAGAGTGACCAGGGGGACGCAGGGGGCCTCGGCCGGGCAGCTCTGGGTAGAACAGACCGTGCAGCCCCTTCCCTAGGGAGTGGGGGCACCGTGGGTGGCTCTGGAGGAGTGGATTTCCATCTGGGTCCTGGAGAAACCAAGCCTCTCCCCGCCCCCCTGCCCAGACACCGCTGAGTAGGTCCAGTCCTATAGTTGATTGCCTTGCTGTGATTGAGGGTGCTGGTTCGGTTCATTTGGGTTGCATGAAGGGTAGGGTGCTTGGAGAAAGATTCTGTGTTTGGCTCCATAAAACAATCCCAGGGGACAGTGGCTAGAATCAAACGCCTTTCTGGCTCACCTCAGAGAGGGTCCTGTTAAAAGTCTGCTCAGAAAACAACTGTCATGGCCTGGGAGTTTGGCCTAGTGGTAGAGTGCTTGCCTAGCATGCACGAAGACCCGGGTTTGATTCCTTGGTACCACATACTTAGAAAAAGCCAGAAATGGTGCTGAAGCTCAAGTGGTAGAGTTCTAACCTTGAGAAAGTCCAAGGACAGTCCTTAGGCCCTGAGTTTAAGCCCAGGACTGGCAAAAAATATATATATACCAAAAAAAAAAAAGAAAGAAAGAAAACAGCTGTCATCTTACTGCCTCATCCTCGGAATACAGCCTTGCCCAGGGGCCCCAGAGGAGCTTGGGTTTCTCTGCCTCCAACTGGAGTATTTTCTCCACTGCACTTGCTGTGCTCTCTTCCCCCTTCCTTAATTCCAACTTTCACCCATAGCCCCCTGCCTAATTTCTAGGCCTTCTTGGAGCTTCTGTGACTGCCCTTCTAACTTCCCTGCCTGCCCTGGGCCTTCCCTCAAATGCTCACACAATGGGAGAAGAAATTCTGCTTATAGATGTAGGTGATCATGGAAAACAAGTCTGATCGCAGCGAAGCTCCACATTTCCTGTGGGAGTGACAGCGATTCTACCAAGGGTCTCTTAAACAGGGCCTGCCTTCTTTGAATAGAGCTGGCAGTTTGGGGTTAGAAGTCAAGGAGAATGCTGGGTGCTGGTGGCTCACACCTGTAATCCTAGCTACTCAGGAGGCTGAGATCTGAGGATGGTGGTTCAAAGCCAGCCAGAGCATGGAAGTCCATGAGACTCATCTCCAGTTAACCACCAGAAAATGGAAGTGGCACTATGGCTCAAGTGGTAGAGCAATAACCTTGAACTGAAGAGCCCAGGGACAGCGCCCACGTGACAGAGAGAGAGAGAGGGAGAGGGAGAGAGAGAGAGAGAGAGAGAGAGAGAGAGAGAGAGAGAGAGAGAGAGAGAGAGAAAGTCAAGGAGATTTGCCTCCTCTCTGAACAAGCCATGCTTCTTTCACTCTCCTGTCCAGGAGCCCTCTGGATCTATTGTAAAAGTCTGGCTCCTCTCTGTACCAAACTAGTCTTCAAATTTAGAATGAGTTTAATCCATAGATAGTGTGGAAAAGAGTGGATAGGAATCTCGCTTTAGTCTTCAAGATCCTGCAGCTCAGGAAAACCCTCCCTGAACTCCTCCTGTCTGTACTCCTTGACAAGACTGGCTAGGCAGATGGGGATCCTTGGGGACATTGAAGAGGCAAGCCTGGGGGGAAGTCATAAAGTTTAGGTGACAGTGGAATGAAAGAACAAACCCACCAAGCACCATGTGTTATCCATATGTCCCTGGGGAGTTGGGAATGGAGTTCAGCCATTGAGCACTTGCCTAGCATGCATAAGGCTTTTGGTTTGATCCCTAGCCTCACAGAAAAATAAGACTGAATAAAAACAACAGGCACCGTTCAACCTGAGTGGTCTAGGCGTTCAGCTTAGGCTGCCTTGGGGATCCTGCTGATGCTGTTGCTATGTGGAAGGAAGTGGGGCAGGTAGAAGGTATTTCAGCAGAATCCTGCTGGCAGTCCAGAGAGACAGTCCAGAGATCTGAGTGAGAAAGGGATGGAATTCTGAAGGAGGTACTGCCCTGTTGTGTTAAGACTCCAATCCTGTGGGTATTCTGTGCTTCTCGGGGTATTAGCCATAGAACAGAGTCCTTAAAACAGATTGTCGACTCCCTTTATCTTGAAAGAAGAAGAATTAAAAGAAAAATAGTTATGGAATACATTGTTCCAATGAAAATACTAGGATGAAGTTTAAAATGTAAGAGAAAAGTAGGAATGCTTAATCCAAAACCTGCTTGGTCCTCCCTTAGTTCCTGGCATTTGGGAAAAATCGTTGAAATCACTGACTGACCAAGGAGATGGAGAATAGCGCTACAAACAGGGTCTATTCAGAAACCCAAGAAGACAGGAAAGAAATGTCTGGAGAAGAGCAGCCAGTGCTGATGAGTAGGTCCGGAGAAAACTGAAAGCATGTAAATATCAGATTTTCCTGGCATGGAAGGAACTGGAAGGCAGCAGAACTGTGGGGTTGAGGCAGAGTTGAAAAGCCCTGGTTAAACGGCATCCTCGCATTTGCCTGTTGGCAACACTCCTGGCTCTTTCTTATCAAAGTTTTCAAACCCATGGGAAACTCGGGGGGGTCCTTGTGTGGCTGATCATATACATCAGGATTTTTTTTTTTTTGGTTGGCCTTGGTTGGCCATGGGGCTTGAATTCCCGGCCTGGGTACTGTCCCTATGCTTCTTTTGCTACCCCAGAAAGTCCTGTCGGTGACCACACTTGAAACAAGGCAATTTTTCTGGAGTTGTTGCTAATGATGATGGCATAAGAAGACAGGAAAAACTGAGGAAATAAGTAAAGGAAATATCCAAGATAAATAGTCTCCTGACCAGGTATGATAAGCAGGGATTATTTATTTATTTATTGCCATTCCTGGGGCTTGAACTCAGGGTCTAGGCACTATCCCTGAGCTTCTTTTGCTCAAGGTTAGTGCTCTACCACTTGAGCCACAGTGCCACTTCTGGCCTTTCCTGTGTATATAGTACTAAGAAATTGAACTCAGGGTTTCATGCATG
Organism: Megascapheus bottae; assembly: GCF_031878675.1. Classification (NCBI taxonomy): domain Eukaryota; kingdom Metazoa; phylum Chordata; class Mammalia; order Rodentia; family Geomyidae; genus Megascapheus; species Megascapheus bottae. The sequence goes on along the minus strand of NC_143538.1, from coordinate 3,239,438 downwards.
CCAGACAAGCATTTCTACCACTAAACCACATTCCCAGCCCCAAGAGGGATTTTATTGATTTATTTGTGTGCCAGTACTTGGGCTTAAACTAAGGACCCGGCTCTGTACTTGAGCTTTTTTGGTCTATCAATGGAGCTACAGTTCTACTTCTAGCTTTTTGATTGATTCATTGGAGATGAATCTCATGGCTTTTCCTGCTCAGCCTTGATCTTCAGATCTCAGCCTCCTGAAGAGCTAGGATGACAGATATAAGCCATCTCGCAACCAGTGGACTTTAATACTTAAAAAAAACTGGTAGAATTAATAAACACATCCAGCAAAGTTGTAAGATACAAAGTCAACAGTGAAAAAGGTGGTTGTATTTGAATATGCTTGTAGTGAACAACTCAAAAATAGTTATTAGATACTAAGTGAGGTAGAATTCTAGAACAAATTTGGAAATGATAGTAATATATGTTACTATTCAAAATCTAGGCCAGTATTTAAGCAAACTCTTGCCAGTTCAGGCATAAATCACAAACAACAGGTGCGTTAATATAACAGATAATTAATTAGCTGTTGAGCTAAACCAAAGTGCAAGATTTAAAAAAAGAGGGAAACCCCAGAACACAACTCAGAAGGCCAAAGGTCTTAAGTTCAATGCCAGACTGGGCAGCATTTTTTAAAATGTAATTATAGGTTGATGGGGTTGGGGATTTAGCTCATAGGCAGGCAAGTGCAAGACTATGAGTTCAATTCTCAGCACACAAAACAACAACAACAGAAGTATTAGTTAATGGGATTTAAATGATCCAGAGTGAAAAAAGACTCTAAGAATGGGCACAGGAAGCCAGAGCTTCCTTCCTAGCGTGGATGCTGGCTGCAATCAGCTGTCATTCAAAAGCTTCCTACCACTCCTGTTCTTGGGGGAGCTCGTTCCCAGGAAATAAAGCCACTATTCACCCCCCCCCCAACAAAGCATAGAGTCATGATCCTCACTCATGTGGGAAGTCAGCCCCTAGTTCAACCACACCATTCCGGTGAGTGAATGTGCCTCAACTCAGAACAGACAGGCTCTTGGGAAACAAGAATCTAGGAAGTGAAGACTGGGGTAACCCAGTCTGATGGTTTGAATAGAATTGTCAGTTCTTTCTCACTAAATAGGAACAACTGCTCTGCAGGGGTAAGGTGGGAGAGCTCCTTTCCTCTGTGCTTCCCAGAGTCCCATCCCTCCTTAGGATGGTTGGTACAGCTGTGGGTCCCATTTTATCCCCTTGATCTGGGGAAAAGCTGTAATATGCCACAGGAAGAACGGACTCCAGCAGTGAGACCACCACCCCCTGCAGGGGAGAGGCCCCACAATTTGTCAGACAGGGAAGTTACCTCCTCGGCCCTCACTGGCAGCCGGCTTCACTTGGATTGGACGATTCATCTGAAAGACATCGGATGAATACAAGCCATTCAGTATGAAGGCCTGGGCCAGGGCCTGCCCGTCCCCACCCTACCCTACCTCCCCGGCCTCCTCAGGGTCCGAGCCTTAGTCCCTCTGCTCTCACTGGAATTGTAGACTCCTTCCCTTCAACTCAGGAATTTAGAAACTTCTAGAAGCTGAAGGGATGGGTGGCTGGGAGTTGGATGGCTGAAGCTTTGAGCTGTCGGCGGGGCCATACGAAGTTGTCTCTCGGGCTCTTGGACTTAGTAAGAAGTTAGTGGGGAGGAGAGTGAGAGTGTGATCAATACTGCACATTTGTGTTTCATGTCTACAACGGAGGACATAATGCTATGTATAAATGAGATTAAACAATCTGGGGATCCAACCGAGTGCTATCCACCCACCAACTCTGCCATTTCATGGCTGTATGATTTTGAAGGAAGTCACTCTCTCATACCCAACTCCTCCATGGGGGAGATTCCCTCTCATGCCTCTGTACCCTCTACCCCATCTCTCCCCCACCCCCTCTACTCCCTCCCTGGGGTCCCCTCCTCTGGGGATGCCGGGGAAGAGCTCACTCTTCCCATTTATTCTTCCTGGATAGTCTCACCCACACCCCCATCACCAGCTGTGACCCACACAGGGTGACTCACGATGTGGCGTCTCTCGGCCCACCATTTTCTCCTGGGCCTTAGACCCATGTTCTCAGAAGCTTGCTGGACATCCTGACTTAGAGAAGGCCGGCTGGCACAGTCCTTTTCACATACCCAAATCAGACCAGAGCTGGTCTCTCCTCCCAAACCTGTCTCAAGTCACAAACCTGGACAGCAGCTTGGCTTCTCTCTCCACACCTCTCCCACACACCCCAACTCCAACCAGCTTTGCCTTTTAATTCAAGGGTTCCCTGGTCTCAGGTGGTTTAAAACACACACACACACACACACACACACACACACACACACACACACACACACACACATACACACACAAAACCAACAACAATAACAAAAAAAAAACACCTGGGAACCATATTTGATTCTTAAGTTGAGGGACTGTATAATTTGAAAAAGGTCCTAGGTGATTTTAGCATTTCCCCTCCCACCCTCCCCCACCCCTCCAACCACCCTAAGTGAATTCATGATTGAATCCCCATCTCACCTTCCTCTCATGGGTGTTGTGGGGGCCACATGAGGTAATGGGGAAGCAAAAGGTCTTGGTAAACTGCCAAGAGCTGGGTGCGTGGGATATGAGGGATTATTGTTGGGGGCGGGGGGAGACAGCTGAGAGCCAGGAGGAAAGAACAGCGGCCTTCCCGTTCTTGGAGGAAGGGGTGCTGATGCCCAACTGGCCTGAGAAGGTGATGATCTGAACCCCTCCCCTCAGGAAATGCACTGCTTCTGCACCAATCAGGGGCCACTCCATCCCTTCGTTGCCGAGACAACAGGCAGCTTCCCGTTACCATAGCCACAAGTGCTACCCGGTAACCATGGTAACACCCTGGCAGTCACAGTTGAGCAATTTCCTTTGGATCAAATTTGGAGATAGGAGGGGTGGGGAGGGAATTTTCCTTTTTTAATAAAATAAAGCAAAGGAAAGCAGGCCAAACCCGAACTGGTGCCATCCCTTCTCTCTCCCCCTAAAACCCTGACACACCCACCCGCTGGTGGTGAAGCACCTGCGTGTACCCCACTGTGGGTGGGGGCCGAGACATTGGCAGGATTCAGGCTGTAGTCTAGAGGGGATGACAGATCAATCCAAGCAGGTCAAGGCAAGCTGGACAGGTGTGGACTGGCCGAGACCAGGGACCAAGAGGACAGGACCCGTCCCTGAACATGGCCACCTGTGACTGTGGGAGAGAGACCAAGAGACAGAGCCACGGAGAGATGGAGACACACAGGACAGAAATGATGGAAGTAAGAGACAGACTTAGAAAGGGGCAATGAAATGGAATTACTGGTGGCGATGGGAAGGAAATGGCAGCATGGGGGTTTTTTTGGGGGGGTGGGGAGGGGGTGGGGAGGAATCAGGAAAAACAGGGAGAAGCCTGGTAGGAAGGACAGAGGGGAAGAAGCCTAGGGAAGGGTGGGGAGCGGTGAGGGTGATCAAGACCATCATTATTTTATTAGTTCTTAAATAGATTCTTAGAGTCTCTGGGGTCTGGCGTGACGAGCGCAAGTGACAGCAGCGGTTTCCATGGCAGCTGCTTCCCTCCCCAATGGGTTTCCTGGAAGATGCTGTTCATTGGTGCTCTGGGGAGACGCCCCTTGTCCTCCCCCTATCTACTTCACCACCCTTTGATGAAGAGGACATGTTTCCCTGCTCACCTGCCAGGGCCCAGGCCTAAAGCTGGAGACCCAAGCCTTTTACCACTCAGACATGTCCTTCGCGTTTTCTGGTAACTTCCATGAGGGCCTTCTCTTGGGCTCACAGACATCATGCTACTAGTTGTTGAGGGTTTCCCCCGCCCCGAATACCCCATGCACCAGGCCCTTCCTGGAGTCTCTGAGTCCTCCCAGATGTTCAGCAAGGGGAGAGCATGGTCTGCATGCTACTGGCACAGAAAGCTGAGGTTGAGGGAGGTTGAGTCACTTGTCTAAGATCGCATGGCAGGTACGTGGCTGAGCTGAGATTTTCCCAGGCCTGTCTGTCTGTCTATCTGCTAATGAAGATGCCATGTGTTGCATTGTGGCCCTTCATTAGTTTTTGTGTGATGGTTTAACTTTGGCCTTCACACTGTCCCTTAGCTTTTTCACTCGAGATTAGTGCTCTACCACTTGAGCCACAACTCCATTTCTGTCTGTTTGCTAATTAATGGGTGCGAAGAGTCTCATGGACTTTCTTGCCAGGGCTGACTTTCAGCTGTGCTCCTCAGATCTCAGTCTCCTAAGTAACTAGGATTACAAGTGTGAGTAGCCAGCTCCTCTTAACCTTGACTGTAGCCATGGTCATATTTGAGAATAAGTCCTTTAGTCGTGTCTTAGTAAATATTTCATAATCCCTCATTGCCATTCTCCCAATAAACCTTCAGTCATCGTTGTCGTCTCCTCCTCCTCCTTCTCCTCCTCCTCCTTCTCCTCCTCCTCCTTCTCCTCCACTTCTTCTTCTTCCTCCTCCTCCTTCTCCTCCTTCTCCTCCACTTCTTCTTCCTCCTCTTCTTCTTCTTCTTCTTCTTCTTCTTCTTCTTCTTCTTCTTCTTCTTCTTCTTCTTCTATTTTTGTTGTTGTGAGGCTTGAACTCAGGGCCTGGGCGCTGTCCCTATGCTTTTTTTGCTCAAGACTAATACTCTACAACTTTGAGCCACAGCTCCTCTTCTGGTTTTTAGGTGGTTTATTGGAGATAAGAGTCTCACAGACTTTGCTCTTGGGCAGACATTGAACCAAGATCCTTAGA